>NC_045443.1:71333128-71368082 GCF_002776525.5 Piliocolobus tephrosceles | reverse complement strand
CTTTCTTTCTTTCTTTCTTTCTTTCTTTCTTTCTTTCTTTCTTTCTTTCTTTCTTTCTTTCTTTCTTTCTTTTCTGAAAAAAAGTGATACTTCAATCTTGACTCACTGTAGACTCTGCCTCCCGGATTTAAGTGAGTCTCCTGCCTCAGCCACCAGAGTATCTGGGATTACAGGTGTGTGCCCCCATGTCTGGCTAATTTTTGTATTTTTTAGTAGAGATGGAGTTTCACCATATTGGCCAGGCTGGTCTCAAACTCCTGACCTCAAGTGATCCACCTGCTTCGGCCTCCCAAACTGCTAAGACTATAGGCATGAGCCACTAGGCCTGACCTAGAATACTATTTTATAAAGGAAAGGAAATACTATTAAAAGATATACTATTTTCTTTCTATTATTCATATTGGATAATTTCCATTATTCTATTTTCAAGTTCAACGACTCTCTTCCCTGCCCATTCTATTCTGCTGTTTAGCCCATTCATTGAGTTACCTATTTCCATGATTGTATTTTTTACTTTGATAATGTCCATTTGCCTATCTTATATTTTATATTTATTTGTTGAGACTTTCTAATTTTTATTTGTTTGAAATACATTTGTAAAACCTCATGAAAACATTCTTAAGATGATTGCTTTTAAAAATTTGTCAAATAATTATCTCTGTCACTTATTGCAGGAGTTTGATGACTGTCTATATTTTATCCAAACTGAGGTTTTCCTGGTGCTTGGAATGATGTGAGACTTTCGATTGGAACCTGGTCATTCTGAGTATTGTGTGATATGAATATGGGTATTATTTAAAACTGTCTCTGACAACACTCCAGTGTTGGAGGTGTCTTGTGATTTCCACGTGGTGGCAGAAGTCCTGTTTCCCCACTTGATCTCCACTGAGATCAGGTGGTGAGGGGCTCCTTGTTCCTGCTTGGTGGTGATGAGAGAGTTGCAGCTCCTCTGTAGAACTCTGCTGGCACCACCATGGCTGGGAGGGGTGAAAGTGCCTCCTTACTTATGTGATCTCCACTGATGCCAGATGGAGAGTGGCCTCTTTACTATTGGATAGTGGTGAAAGTAATCTCTATTTTATCTATAAGGTACCACTTCAGTTACCTCTGAGTGTATTGGTTGTCCTGGCTCCTCAGCAGTATCCACCAACACAGTAGAGGTAAAAGAGAAAGTAATGGGTGTCTTCACTACCTCCCAGCTGGGAAAAATGTCTCAGGCTCCCACTTGGTCTTCCCTGCTACCACCCTGGTGCCATATAACAGCCTAACAGGTATGAAAGCCTGGGCTCAGTACTTGACCATTGCTGGCATGAGTGAGAGCTGGACACTGTTTTCTTTGTGGTATTTGCATGGAGTAGAGGAGTTATTGTCTAAAAGTATTCTGTCTTGCTAGACTGCCTTTTTTCTTGTCTCTAGGCTTTTTACCCCTGTATTTGTTAGGAATCTATAGAAGTACAGAGCTAATAGGATAGATTTTATAAAAGGGAGTTTATTAAGTAGTGTTAATTCACACGGTCACAAGGTCCCACAATAGGCTGTCCACAGGCTGAGGAGCAAGGAAGCCAGTCCAAGTCTCAAACCTGAAGAACTTAAAGTCTGATATTCAAGGGCAGGAAGCATTCAGCATGGGAGAAAGATGTAGGCTGAGAGACTAATCCAGTATAGTCTTTTCACATTTTTCTGCCTGCTTTACATACACTGGCAGCTGACAAGATGGTGCCTACCCAGATTACACGTAGGTCTTCCTTCCCCAACCTACTGACTCAAATGTTAACCTCCTTTGGCAACACTCTCACAGACACATCCAGGATTAACGTTTTGCATTCTTCAGACCAATCAAGTTGGCACACAGTATTAACCATCACGAGTGGGGGGACACTTGTCAACTTGAACTCACACACATCTCCTAAGATCATACATAATCTTCAAATAAGAACAATAATCAAGTCATAATTATGCCTAAGACAATAAAGATATCATTTATACAACTGGAAGTGCACCAATCCCCAATCCAAATGGTATTACATAAAGTTAACAATACTTAAATCATTATATGAAGCCAACAAATCTTATGTCACATGATAAAGGAAAAGGGAAATAAAATAAAGATATTTTCTTAGTATAAGTGTACACATGCACAAACATGTTTTTAACAAAAGAAGGAGGAAGTACTAATGACTATTACAGTCCTCTTTCTGCAACTGGTCATGTGGTCATAACTGGTATTGATGACTACCTTCTTCTACTGACCATTCTGTATGCCCTTTACCTTCAGCAAGCACATCATTTTTTTTTTTTTTTTTTCCCCCTGGTGGAGCGACCCAAACTTTCATTCCTCAAGGGTCTGGGCCATTTGTAGTCCTGCCTGGGTTGGGCTATTATAGTTTCCCATTGACCTTAATCATAGGACACAGTAATACTAAGAGATGCCCTAATGGATCTCCTGTATTCCATGCATACTCTTCCTTACCTCCGTTGTGGAGTAGTAGACTGATTTCATCTTGATAGTCTGGGTCAATCACCCCAGCCAACACCGTGACACCCTTCTTAGCCTGTTGACTTAAAGGTAGGAGGAGCCCAAAGTGTCCTGGTGGCAATCTTAACTTCCAGTTTTATGGAATTGTTGTTGTGTCTCCCGGTGGCAGCGCTTCTCCCTCTGAAACTAAGACCTCTAGGCCAGGACAATGTAATGTCATGGGAACAGGAAGCAAACATTTTGGTAGTTGATCACTAGGGGTGATAGTGAGTGATGCCGCTTCCACTTCCATGCCTTGATTACTGTACCCGTGAATCCTGGCTATGGGAGAAACAGTGTCATGTATTGGAGGCTGATTCAGAACATACACAGCCCTCTGGAGAACTTTGTCCAAGCCCTGCAGACTATTGTCACCTAGTTGGTGCTGTAATTGTGACTTCAAAAGGCTATTCCAGGCTGGGTACGATGGCTCACACCTGTAATCCTAACACTTTGGGAGGCCTAAGGCAGGCAGATCACCTGAGGTCAGCAGTTCAAAACCAGCCTGACCAACATAGCGAAACCCTGTCTCTACTAAAAATACAAAAATCAGTCAGGCAAAAATTAGCCATGCCTGGTGGCACATGCCTGTAATCCCAGCTATTTGGGAGGCTGAGCCAGGAGAACTGCTTGAACCCAGGAGACAGAGGTTGCAGTGAGCTGAGATCATGCCACTGCACTCCAGTCTGGGCAACAAAGCAAGACTCTGTCTCAACAAACAAACAAACAAACAAACAAACAAACAAACAGGGCAATCCACCATTCTGTGAATCCAGCTGCTTCAGGATGACAGGGAACATGGTAAGACCAGTGAATTACATTAGCGTGAACTCACTGATACACTTCTTTAGCTGTAAAGTGAGTACCTTGGTCAGAGGCAATGCTGTGTGGAATACCATGACAGTGGATACCATCCACGGATGGTAGTCTTGGCAGAAGCATTGCATGCAGCTTAGGCAAACCCATAGCTGGAGTAAGTGTCTATTCCAGTGAGGACAAACCTCTGTCCTTTCTATGATGGAAGAGGTCCAATATAATCAATCTGTCAGCAGGTAGCTGCGTGATCACCCCAAGGAATGGTGCCATGTCGAGGGCTTAGTGTTGATCTCTGCTGCTGGAAAATTGGGCACTCAGCAGTGGCCATAGACAGGTCAGCCTTGGTGAGTAGAAGTCCCTGTTGCTGAGCCCATGTGTAACCTCCATCCCTGCCACCATGGCCACTTTATTTAGTGGATCATTGGACAGTGATGGGGTGGCTGGAGAAAGAGGTTGAGTGGCGTCCACAGAATGGGTCATCCTATTCATTTGATTATTAAAATCCTCCTCTGCTGAGGTCCCCCTTTGGTGAGCACTCACATGAAATACAATATCTTCACAGTTTTCGACCAGTCAGAGAGGTACATCCATATACCTCTTCCCCAGATTTCTTTGTCACCAATTTTTCAATCATTCTTCTTCCAAGTCCCTGACCATCCAGCCAAACCATTGGCTACATCCCATGAATCAGTATATAATCACACATCTGGGCATTTCTCCTTCCATCCAAAGTGTACAACCAGGTGCACTGCTAGTAATTCTGGGAAGATTTCCCTTCACTGCTGTCCTCAGGGATGTCCTACAAAGGGGCTGCAGTGCTGCATCTGTCTAATTTCAAGTGGTGCCTGAATGTCATGCAGAACCGTCTGTGAACCAGGCCATAGTCTTCTCTTCCTCTTTCAACTGATAACAGGGAACTCCTCATGAGACCATAGGTGCAGGCAAGGGGAGAGAAGGCAGAGTGGCAGGAGTAGAGACTATAGGCCTTTGAACCACTTCCTCATGTAACTCACTTTGCCTTCAGGACCTGCTTGAGGTCGATCACGTATATACCACTTCCCTTTGAAGATAGAATACTGTTGTGCATGACCCACTGTGTGGCTAGATAGGTCAGAAAGCACCCAGTTCATGATAGGCAGTTCAGATCACATGGTGACTTGATGACCCATAGTCAAATGTTCAGTTTTCACCAAAGACCAGTAACAGGCCAAGAGCTGTCTCTCAGAAGGAGAGTAGCTATCTGCAGAAGATGGCAGGCCTTGCTCCAAAATCCTAGTGCCTCTACTCTGATTCACCTACAGGATTCCTGCCAAAGGATCCAAACAGCGTCCTTACCCGCCACTGACACCTCAAGTACCATTGGATCTGCTGGGTCATATGGCCCAAGTGACAGAGCAGCTTGCACAGCAGCCTGGACCTATTGCAGAGCCTTCTCCTGTTCTGGACCCCCCTTGAAACCAGCACCCTTTCGGATCACTTGATAAATGGGAAAAAGTAACACACCCAAATGAGGAATGTGTTGCCTCCAAAATCCAAATATGCCCACTAAGTGCTATGTCTCTTTGTTGGTTGAAGGAGGGTCCAAATGCAGCAACTTATCTTTCACCTTAGAAGGAATATCTCAAAGGCTTCACATCCCTGGACTCCTAGAAATTTTACTGAGAGAAGTTTCCTGAATTTTAGTCAGATTTATTTCCCATCCTCTGGCCAGCAAACGTCTCACCAATAAGTTTAATGTGTTGCTACTTCTTGCTCACTGGATCCAATCACCATAATGTCATCAATGTAATGGACCAGTGTGATATCTCGCAGAAGTAAAAAGCGATCAGAGTCTCTCTCAGTAAGATTATAACACAAAGTAGGAGAGTTGATATACCCCTAAAGGTAGCACAGTAAAGGTATATTGCTGGCCTTGTCAGCTGAAGATAAATTGTTTCTGTTGGGCCTTATGGACAGGAATGGAGAAAAAGGCATTTGCCAAGTCAATAGCTGTGTACCAGATACCAGGAGATGTGTTAATTTGCTCAAGCAATGAAACCACATCTGGTACAACAGCTGCAATTGGAGTCACCACTTGGATAAGCTTATGATAATCCACTCATTTTTCAAGATCCAAGTGTCTTCTGTACAGCCCAAATGGGAGAGTTAAATAAGGATGTGGTGGGAATCACCACCCCTGCATCTTCCAAGGCCTTGCTGGTGACACCAATCTCCGCAATCCCTCCAGGGATGCAACATTGTTTTCGATTTACCCTTTTTCTGTGTAGAAGCAGCTCTAATGGCTTCCATTTGGCCTTTCCCACCATAATAACCCTCACCCTGCCAGTCAGGGAGTCAATGTGGAGGTTCTGCCAGCTGCTAAGTAGGTCTATGCCCATTATGCATTCTGGCACTGGGAAAATGACAATAGCATGAGTCCAGGGACCCACTGGACCCACTGTAAGTTGGCCCTGAGCTAAAACTCTATTAGTTACCTGACCTCCCTAACCTCCTGCTTTAACTGCAGGACCACAACGATGTTTTGGGTCCCCTGGAATCAACGTCAGCTCAGAGCTAGTGTCCAATAGTCTCTGAAATGTCTGATAATTTCCCTTTCCCCAGTGCAAAGTTACCCTGGTAAAGGGCCAGAGATCTCCTTGGGGAAGAATGGGAGAAAGATTAACAGCATAGTTTGTCAGTAGTTTAGTGGGGTCCTTCTACAAGGGACCCAGCCTCCCCTTCATTCAAGGGGTTCTGGGTCTGTAAACTGGCTCAAGTCTGGAAATTGATTGAAGGACTGATTCTCTGTTTTTATAATTCAAATTAGTCTTTTGTCCATTCAACCTGGAATATTTCTGCTCATATAAATTAAGTAGGAATGCAGTAGGCTTCCTATAAATTTCACTTCTAGAAACAATGTGATTAATTAGCCAATGCCAGAGCTCCACATGAGTGAGACTATTCTAGTTGCTGCTTTGCCTCTGCTGTCCATTATGGTAGCTACACCCCTGCCACCTTGGGATCCAATTATTCCCATTGTATTTACATTTTTTGTAGTTGAATAACTGTGGTACCTACTGTTAGATCTGACACACAGAGAAGAGCAATTATAGTGCTGTTCAAAAATTCAGGTTTGCAAAGCATTGGTCAAGGATATATCTTCTAGAACCCCCCAGCTAGAATGAGTATGTATAAAGTGACTAATCCCTCCAGCATCCCAATCTCCCTAAGCCTTTGAATCCCTTCCTCTACATTAAACCAGGAGAGATCAGGCATTTCCAGCTCATTCACAGTGGGCCATCTTTAATTCCATATTTCAGCTAACCAAGCAAATAAATTATTTGAATCTTATATTTTTTAACTCCCCTAGCTGCAACATTAAATGCAGAATCCCTACTTAGTGGGCCCAAATCAACAAATTCAGCCTGATCCAACTTTATGTTACTTCCACCATTATCTCATACCCTTAATTTCTATTCCCATGCCTGTTCTCCAGATTTATTTTTATATAAATTAGAAAACTCAAGCAGTTTTTTTCAAGTGTAGTGCACTTCCTCATTGTTCACAGTCACTCTGAATCTCAGTTCTAGGGGCCTGCCAGGACTTTAGTTATAGGTCTAAAAGCAAACAGGGGTGTTGAGGGTGGCTTCTGAGGAGAATCAACATTATCTTGCCTGGCAATTGCCTCTGGAGAGGCAACAATCTGGGTCCTAATGTCCCTCACTAGTCTGTCTTCTTTTAACTTTTCAGACACCTCTTTTCTTTGTTTAAATATAATGTCCACAGTTTTAGTTATACTTTTTGGAAGGAATAGAAAAATGTGTACATGCTGCATCTCCCTGGACACAGAAGTTGATGGAACTCATGTTTATTTTAGACTATATCTTTTTGGCAGGGCATGGTGGCTCACACCTATAATCCTAGCACTTTGGGAGGCTGAAGCAGGTGAATCACGAGGTCAGGAGTTCAAGACCAGCCTGGCCAATATGGTAAAATCTCATCTCTACTAAAAATACAAAAATTAGCTGGGCATGGTAGTGTGCATCCGTAAGCCAGCTATTCAGGAGGCTGAGGCAGGAGAATCACTTGAACCCAGGAGGCAGAGATTGCAGTGAGCAGAGATTGTGCCACTGCACTCCAACTTGTGTGACAGAGCAAGAATTCATCTCAAAAAAATAAAAATGAAAATAAATAGACTCTATCTTTTTGAGTACTTACACATGAGATAAACAATAATTCTCTGACCATCAAAACAAACAAACAACAACAACAACAAAAACCATTTTCTTGCTCACTCCCTACTTCAGTATTAAATATTTTAAATACTCCACTAGGATAAATCATATTCACTTAAATGGTTAACTGTAAAATGTAATAGCTTGCAATGTGCTGAAAGCTACATATGAACAAGAATGCAATTTTTCATCCCTTTTGCTCAAATCCTGTTCTTGCCTCTGTATATTTTCTAAATTGTGAATACAAACTAACTACTTCATACATGGATTAATGTAGATGTAAGGGTCAATCCGTTTACAAAACATTAGTAAAATCTTGTTTCTTTCTAAATTTTAATAAATATAAATATAATTATAACATTTTATTCCAATAGCTTAGTTAATTTTGTCACACTTTCCATTGGATGTAAACCCCTTCTTTCAAGACCACCATTTAATCTGATGAAGACCAAGTTCACACCAAGCAAAAGTAGAATTCAATAACGAAACTCTGAGATGGGAGACCTTAGAGAGGCAAAATGCTGTCAGCTGTTGGGGGTTTTAGTTCAGCAAGTAAAAGAAATTTTAGTGATGGGCATTTTCAGTTTACACTGTAGTGCCAACCAGACAGGATGCTGCTCAGTAACCTGACAGAAGCTGAGAAGAGCAAAGAGCAATTTTCACACCTCTCTCTGATAAGGCAGTGGGTTAATTAAAGGCAATCAATTGAGTGACAAATAAAAAGGAATTGCAAAGATTGTTTTAACACAAGAGCTTTTCAACAGTGAATAGACCTTGTCAATTAAGGAAAATGTAAAAAGCAGAGGAGTCTGCCTGCTTGATCTTATGGAAGGGGGAGGAATAACTGATAAACTTGCTATCAACCTTGAGTAAGACACTTTCCTTTTTTGTTTTGTTTCTTCATCTCTAAAATGAGGACTTCCTACAATATAATTATCTCCATGCGTCCATTACTTTTGTGAACCTAGACTCAAAGAAAGTTTCTGAGTATGCTCAATATTTGAAATATTGATGCTCTTTATATTTTACTCAAGCAATTTTCTTGGCCAGTAAATCCTGTAAAATGCTTATGAGGCTACATTAGAATGCCTGGATTAAAAAAATAATAGTATGAAGTCTCATGTTTCTGAATCTCAAATGATTTAAATATACCTCATTAATCGCCATATCATTCTTGGAGGTATATAGGTGGGTGTGTTTAACATTATTATCAACAATTCAATAATGCCGTGGAGATCAATCTTCTCTTTTACAACATAAAGGAAGTATGTATTTTACCTTCAAAAGTCTCATAAAAGAGAAAGATATTCAAATATAAATATATCTCTAAACACACTGTCAAATATCAATGGGATAATTATACAAAATGAATTTGAGATTCATAAAAGAAACTACTCTCTTTAGAATATATTAGATTTTTGTGAAAACAGCATTAGTAGTTTCAGGCCTCTGGGATATGATTAAGTGCTTAAAACAGTAATTTAATTTATTATGGGTTCAGGTGTACTTCCCATTTTTTAACAGGCCTATATTTAAAAGTTTGTATAAATTAAATTTTTATTTTTTTAAAAAAGAAATCTGTCAGCTGAATCATCCTTTTAAAAGATGAATACAGTGAATGATTAACCTTTGTATTCAGCTATATTTAATATTCTAAATTTGTACAGAAGATTTTCACATATTTGGAATTTTTAAATGTGAGGCTATATCTGTACTTTCATAGCACAGAAGTAAAATTTAATTTTCTAACATATTCCAAAATATTCCTAGGGAACAGTTTCAATATGGGGAGCCTCTTCATTAAGAACACATTGTTCTTAGTAAAAGTGTAACAAAAATCTATCTCTATAATAAAACTAAAAGTACTAAAAATTCTTCAAGACAGTAAATAAAGTATATTCTTGGGTTTTATTTGAAGTCTATTGTTATCAAAATTTCAAATGTTATGTAAAATTATTTTTTACCATAGCTCACCTTTTTTTGCTTTGTAAACATATTGTTACATCTATAAAATAATATTGCCATAACAAAGGAATAACACTTTCCATTTTATTACAAAACTTAAAAAAAACCTGGTACATGTAAATATATAGTGGAAATAATTATTCCAATATATTTGCATAGACCTCAATATAATTCATATGTAATACTTATCATATAAACTTGTTGAAAATAGTGTTTTATACATTTTATTTTAAAATGTTATAAATTTAAAAAAGTAGCTTTTTGGGCTACAGGTAAAAATCTTCAAAATGGTGACACAATATTAAATATTATTGAGAAATATAAATGTAGAAGCAAAAATGTAGGGAATAATATTGTTTGTTGTATAAGATTTTAAGAGTCATTTATTGCTCAGGTGCTTCAAAAAAGTCAAAGGATTTTCAAAATGTTAACTATACTAAATATGACTATATATTTTTCACTATAGTATACAGTGAACTTCTTTCTGTAATTCTTATTTCACAAAGGTTTATTGATAAAATGTAGTCTACATAAAAATTGACTTTCCATTTTACAATGTAGAATACTTAATGCATATTTGTACCGTAGCTATTTCTTTTGTGAAAGAATCTTTCATTTTGTGCCGTGTGTGTATATGTGTGCATATTAACACAAAAATCTTGCATAAAGTATAAAAGAATCACATTTTAAGATAACGTATATTAACCCAGGAGCAGTGGTTCATGCCTGTAATCCCAGAACTTTGGGAGGTTGAGATGGGTGGATCACTTGAGGTCAGGAGTTCAAGACCAGTCTGGCCAACATGTTGACAACCCATCTCTACCAAAACCACAAAAAAAATTAGCTAGGTTGGTCGCATATGCCTGTAATCCCAGCTACTCAGGAGGCTGAGGCAGGAGAATTGCTTGAACCCAGGATGCAGAGGTTGCAGTGAGTTGAGATCAAGTCACTGCACTCCAGCCTGGGTGACACAGCAAGACTCTGTCAAAAAAAAAAAAAAAAAAAAAAAAAAAAAAAAAAAATTAAATGGAAACACTTATTTATTTATTTCTCATCTAGAACAATATGATACATTTGACTTTCACTGAGAAGAGCAAGTCACTCATACTTTTTGCTTTATCTCCTCCAAATTGAAGACCATTTTTTAAGTCATGTTGACAGCCATGTTAAGAACAATCAACATAGGTCTTTTAACATGGTTAAGGACCTGTGTTTATGCTTAGCAATGCATAACATCTTTCAACCAACAACCCCAATTATTTTTCTCTTAAACACTGTATAACAATACAATAAAAATTAAGCCCATTTCCCTAATACATGCACACTGTTTACAATTTTGTGCTCATACAACTGTACTAATATACTCTGCACAAAAAAATAGACACATACATTGATAAGATATAATATTTTCATGTACCTTCGGGAGTAGACACTGCACTTTGGATGTCACTTCTCTAAGGCACCAAAACTTTTCCTTTACCAAAACTTTGTCCAATCCAAGAATGTACTGATTCACATTAAATTAATTAACAAATGAATTACAAACTGCTTTTTCAAATGGCCTTTGCATGTCTCAAATTCCTATGTATTTGATAACACAGGTGGGTATCTGCTAATTATTCTGTTATTTTTTTCCTCCCAAAATGCTCCATGCTAGTAGATTCCAAGTGGCATACAGAGTAAGTTCACGTTCTATTAATAATATCAGAAATTGAGGTTTAGGAATTGCTACCATATGAGGGTTGTAATCTGACCAATTAACTCATTCTTAGCTAAGCCTCCCAAAACATTTGTGTTCCTTATGGTTGCAAAAGGTGTGACATTTGATGTGTATTTGCATGCATACACACACATTGGTTAAAAAACATGTATCAACATACAAAAATCTTGTAAAAGAGGTCAAGTTTCCTTCAGCCTTCATCCTTTTCATTTTGTTATGATCTGCCAAATTCTAAATAACATCTGCCATTAAGAAGGTGGTTGCAGTTAGATAAAACAATTTTTATTTTCTTGAACTACTTAGTAGATTTAATATGCAAATATTCAAATAGGAGCTGAGCAGGATGAATTCTCTCTCTCTCTCTCTTTCTCACTCTCTCTCCACTGAGAGGAGGAAAAAGAATCTGGTGCTATCCAATCTGAGAATAAGAAGATGAGGAAGGAGTAGGAGGGGCATATAGACTAATGGAGCCAGCAGAAAAGGCCCAGGTCTCAGAATTGAAAGCTTACATTCATTTTAACTAGGTTTCAAGAGGTATTGACTACCAGCTCATATGTAAATTGCATTATTACTATTCATACATAAAAGTGAGGATTTCAAATGTGTAAAGATGACTTAACATATATATATATATATATATATAGTTAAACTGTAGGATTGCTAACATTTTCTTCTGTAGGGAGAACAAGTAGTCACTAAGTTAAACATCAAAGTTGGATTGGCATTTAACACTGTTTTGATCTAAGGTAGACATAGGTAGAAAAGAGCATATATAATTGACTCAAATAATTGTTGTATCTGCTGCTGACTTTTGCCATACAATGTTCTCCTCTATATATTGTAAATCTGTTAACATTCTACATAGTTTAATAGGATAGTTATTATTTGTCTGGCATTTTGACTTATTCCAGAACCTCATCTAAAGTGCTCAACTATTGCTGAAAGACTATACAAGATCAGAAAAGTAATCATTAATGCCTAAAGATATATCTTCTAGACTACATCCTCTCCAATTACATAATAGAATATGAAGGATGACATCAATTTGGCTTATGCCTTGAGTTGGAAAATTTTATAAATAATTCAGTGATTTAAAGGGCTTATACAAAATATTTTACTTTGATATTTTCTTTGTTGATATTCCATCAGTTGAATTCCTGGAAAAGACCACAACCGAAGATTTATGGAAACCAAACATAACACATATTGCTCTTACATGGAGGAACAATACCTAAAACACCACAGAATAAAATTATCCAATAAAAATGAGTCAGGAAGCTTAGATGACCTAATTCTCACATGCTTTTGGAATAAGTTGTCAGCAGTGGAGTCCGGAGACCTTATGTAGAGCAGAAAAATTTCAAAATAAAGGCAGTGTCCAAGTATTATGGACATAAATCAGAGATAGCCCAACACCTTATGACCAATGCAAAAAGGCAACAGGTGTTTGGAAGAGGAAACAGACTTTGGTTTTTCTTTTGACTACTTGGGTGAGTGTAGGAATGTTATTTAAAATAATAACTGCTAAGGATGAAGAGGAAAAAAACCATCAGAGAAATCAGCAATGTAAACTAGGTACATGCAATATAAACTATATCAAGTTCAACTATGGCTTAAATACATAACCATAATAGAAAGAGGAGAATTCATGTAAGAGAATCAGTCAACTCTAGGAAGCAAAGTTGAATACAGTACTTAATTCTATAATATAACTTTAGCTGCACCATACATTTGGAGACTCACGGGGACAGTTGTGGATAAAGAATATAGTGGTGTCTCCATGAGGAGTTTGCATTTGTGAGTCAGAGACAAAGGCAATTACCTCATATGTCAAGTAAAATCTCAGACACTCCTGGAAACACTTCTTGACCAGTCTTGCTCAGTGGTTATCCTACACATCTTTGGGGTAATCTAGCAGTCATTATTTCTGCCTTCATAGATGCTTGATTCTATAATTCATGGTTTACTATCTCAACTTACCTTGATTAGAAACTTCAGGAACACATCTGTTTTACATTGTATTATACCTTGCACAGTGATTAATTTTTGATTAACTGCTCAACAGATATTTAATAAACTGATATCAAATTATAAGCATTGAAAACTGCAGGTTCCTTTTTGTCACAGCAGATTGTCTTACAAAGGACAAAATTACATGAATACAAGATTGTAGTCCAGACATATGTACTGGAGACTATTTTTAGAGCTTACTTGTGTTATTCATCTGTCTAGTCTTTGCACAGCAGTTAAAGAGCAGAATCACACCTGATAACTATCTTCTGGAGCTAGACTACCTAGATTCAAACCTGAGTTCTTCCTCAGTCTGAATGGATGATCTTGGGCTTGTCATTTATTACAACCTTTTTCTTCAGAGATGATAACAATAATTCCTGGTATCATTTGGTTGCTATGTAATGGAAACAATGACTATATCTAAAGAATTAAGGACCTTTAGAGTAAAGCAAGCATGTCATAAATATTAACTATTACTACCTGAACCATAAATCTTTCTGCCCTTTCATGTGAAAAATCTTAGATACAAAGATATTTCATCATTCAATGCCTATGGATGATGTCTGCATCTTGGGAATCTCTAGATTCTGGAGTACAGCATTTTTGAAGCCAGTGAGCCTGAAGCGAAGCAACTTGTGGGCCATTGATGGAGAGATACATGTATTTCTAATTATTCAAAGGCCTTTTTGCTGAGCAACTACAAAATCATGAAAAACATTCAGGTCTCAGAAATTACTAAAATTATAATTAGGACATTATGAATGTGATCTTTATTTTCTTCCATACATGTCCTTCTTGCTGTTTCTAAACTGACAGCCTTACTCTGACACATAGTCCACATGGACATAAAGATGTTAAAATCTAATCTAAGGCCATACTTAAAATATTTTAAATCTATTTTTCCTTTGGTAAGGTGTAAAATACCTACTATCTTACATTCATGTCATAGAAAAATTGATAAATGACTTTAATATATCAAAAATTTACTAAATAATCAAGTTTTAACTTTGTTAAAACAAGGATCACTCAATCACAAAAAAACTCACTATATTAGTATGATATGGATTCATATATGTATATGTTTATATATACACACATGTCTCTCTAAATATGAAAATATATACTTTAAGCATGACAATTTAGGAAATCGTACTAAGTGCAGTATCTCCAAAATTCAAATAAAGAACATCATAATGTAATTACACAGTTTTGTTTGGTACATAATATTATTAAAACAATGGCAATAAGATTAGTGAGAGAAGAGTCCATATCTTATTTTTCTTTCATGGCCTGATATATATAATAATAGTTTCTCAAATAAAAACTATGTTTGATATTATATAGGCAAGAAATACCATTGACAGAAATATTGGAAAGCAAAAGCATATCCAATCATAAGGACATACAATTTAGAGTATAATACACAAATTCTGGTGAAATGATAAATATACCAGTTTTAGAGAGTAATATATGTGCTTTAAACTTGAAAGATAAAATATTAGAATCAGGATCAAAAGAGATGTGATTGTCTCTAAGTTGGTGCTTAAACTTCATAAACAGTCTATGGCCTTTTTGTTAGTGTCCATTTTTCAAATTATAACTTACAGTTCAGGAATTCAAGAGAAATATAAGGCCGTTACTCAAAAGGCTACTTCTATTATCACTTATTTTTTGTTTAATTCAAGTTTTAATATGAATGCTCTTCAATCACTAGGAAAAAAAGATAATATGTGGTGTAAAACATGAGAAGAATAACTTTTTATCGAATACACTTTAGGCTTCATGGAAGTTCTGGAATTAGTCCTTGTGATTGCAAAGCATTATCATTATTAACAATGATGTAATTATAAGTAGGTGCATGATCTTAAGCATACAGATGGAGGAATTAAAAGAAAAAAATGTACTATTTAATGTCAATGAGTGGTTTTCTTAAAAACTGTAATTTAATAGAACTGACTAAGAAATATAAAAATCTAAATGAACAGTAATCATTAAACCAATTAGTCAAGAAAATGTCTAAACCTCCTCCTGGCAAACCAAATCAGGAGCACATGATTTTATCAAACTTTCAAAGAAGAAATAATACACATTTTAAATCAGTCCTCTAAGGATGACAAAAATATCTCTCTAACTCATTAAATGACTTCTGTATATTTTTAATTCTAAAGTAGTCAAAAATAATACAAAAAAAAAACAATAAATTATTCTTCCTCATTAACTTACATTCAAAAATCCTAAGTAAATCACATTTAACAGTGTATTAAAATATTGAAACATTAACAAATAGAATTCATCCCTAGAATCCATGCCTGGCCTATTTTAGAAAATTTATCCATACCTATCAACACATTAATGTAAAAACAGAGAAAAATATTACTATCTAAATTAAACCCAGAAAATCATGTAGTAAAAATTGGGAGTGGATATTAGCAGGACTTCTTCTATTTAATATTTCACCTAGAGCCCCAAAAAAGTTAATATTTTCTAAGTTCTCTCACAAAACAAGATATAAGACTATTTATTTATATCATACAAATGAAGTTTAGGTCTCCTAGACCCAAAAAGAACTCTAGTTCTTCATTTTTAGTAAATTTAACTTTAAAATTAATGATTTTTATAAAATAACATTTATGAAAATGTATGGATCTGTTCTTCAGTCATATGAGCCATTTCAAGTGCTCAGTAGCTATGTGTGGCTAGTGATGGCTACACTCAGTAGATGGAGAGTCAACTTTTCCACTACAGCAGAAAGCTCTAGGAGACAGCACTGCTCCAGAGTATGAAGAGTGACAGACATACTTTTTTGTTTTGTTTTGTTTTGTTTTGTTTTGTTTTGTTTTGTTTTTGAGACGGAGTCTCTCTCAGTCGCCCAGGTTGGAGTGCAGTGGTGTGATATAGGCTCACTGCAAGCTCTGCCTCCCGGGTTCACACCATTCTCCTGTCTCCGCCTCCCGACTAGCTGGGACTACAGGCACCCGCCACCACGCCCGGCTAATTTTTTTGTATTTTTAGTAGAGACGGGTTTTCACCATGTTAGTCAAGATGGTCTCGATCTCCTGACCTTGCGATCCACCCGCCTCGGCCTCCCAAAGTGTTGGGATTACAGGCGTGAGCCAGGGCGCCCAGTCTAAGGGAGATATTTTTAAAAGGTATTTCTTTGAGGGGAGTTGCTGGAGTACTGGCAAACTCTTTCTCTTACTCTCCAACGTCCTCACAGCTTAGAATATTGGTGGTCCTCACCATTATCACAAGCTCAGGGAGTGGGTTTTTAAAATAAACACTGACAGAGAGTAGGATGCTTTTCAGGCAAAGATTTATCTTACACCCCTAGCTTTAGCCAGTAAGAAGGCTGTTTCAGAGTACTAATCGAAGCATACTGTGCTTTCAGACACACTGTGGGAAGTCTGTCTACCAAATGACCAACTGGGTCCCTGGATAATGTTTGGACTCAAGTATCTTTAAAGGATGTATTAGTTCATTCTCATGCTGTTACAAAGAAATATCTGAGACTGGGTAATTTATAAGAAAAGAGGTTTAATTGACTCACCGTTCTGCATGGCTGGGGAAGCCTCAGGAAACTTACAATCATGGCAGAAGGCACTTCTTCACAGGGTGGCAGGAAAGAGAATGAGTGCCAGCAGGGCGGAAATGCCAGACGCTTATAAAACCACCACATCTCATGAAGTGAATCATTATCCCGAGAACAGCATGGGGGAAACCGCCCCCATGGTCTAATTATTTCCACTTAGTCTCACCCTTGACACATGGGGATTATTACAATTCAAGGTGAGATTTGGGTGGGACACAGAGTCAAGCCATATCAAGGGGTTTTGCCTAAGATTTCCTACCTGGACAAAGGTGATTCTTTAGAAAGCTGCAGAAAGCAGTCATGGGGAGTCAACTGCTCCTCTGTTGTGAATTTGAAAAGCCCATAAAATATGCACTGCTAAGAAAAGAGATTGACATCCATAGAAATCCAGAACCAGATTGCAAGAATCGGATTCTATCCATTCATATCCAGAGAAATCCAGAACCAGATTACATGAATCAGATTGGTCAAATCAGAGTTTTTCCATCCCCTGCATCTCCTCTTCCTCCATCTCCTCCATCCCCAATTCTATATAGTCAGATGTAGCAAAGTGAGTGGGAGAGAATACAAGAAAGAGTAAGATCCAATGCTTCCAAGTAAGATTGTGTATCAAGCCTTTGCAACATGTGGCAGAAATGCCTTATTTCATAGAAAAAAAAAAAAAATGTAGTCTTGAAATTTGTTTTTAAAGGGCATATCTTATAATAGATATAATCACATAAGGTACATTTTGGAATTTGTATATAACTTCCATTTATGCTAGCGACAGGCCCAGCAAGAGGCAGAAATAGTAAAAATAAATAAAGTTAGTCAACATCTCTTCTTTCCCAATGTCTCCATATCTACCTTAGACTAGATTTAAAGGTTAAGATAAGGAAATTCATTCTACAAAATAGCAGTACAATTAAAAATAATAGCAATTATTGCTGTTACATTGCAAAATAAACAGATAAAGCAATGTAACAGAATGGAAAGTCTAGATATAGTCTAAGAAGCATAAAGAAACTTTATACCTCTTATTTGAATATTATTAGACAATACTGGAAATAGTTCAATCCATGAAGAGACGGCTGATTCACTAAACAGAGTTTGAATCAATAAATATTACTGAGCAAGTGATACCTATTACCAACTCAAGGTTAAGAGTCCCACCACATAGAGGATGTCAAATAGCATAACAATGTTGATAGCCAGGAGCAGTAGTCTCAGGAAGTCAGTCTCCCTTCCATGATTTTCAGGTATTGGGTTGGCCAAGGGAAACACAATTCACACTGACATTGGAAGGAACAAAGTTTTACTCACATAGAGCAGAAACAGAGAAGGTAAGCTTCAATAATGAGCTTCAGGCTCTCAGTCAATGTAGGGGGATGGTCTGCACACATTCCTCTTGTGATTCGGATAAAGGACCCCCATTCCCTCCCTTTGAGAACCCGTATAGCACTGGGGTTGATGCACACACTTAAGTAGAACTAAAAAGCACACAAATTTGGAACAGATAAAGAAATTCCCAAACAGAGATGGGCCAAGCACAAGCTGTGAAGGCTCTTAATTTCTTTGTAAGGATATGTTCCTAATGCAAAGCACACTCTTACACAATTGGGCAGGAAAGACTATGCAAGTGACTGCTTCTCCCACGAAATACTCCTTTGAAAAAATAAAAATAAAATGATTCCTACCTTGTAGTATAAACATAAATTAATAGCTGATTAGATAGGCAAAATTATGAAATTTAAAACTTTTATGTCAAAAATATGAAATACAATAAGATGTAGAAAGCATAACACATAATATACAATACATTTATAAGTATGTATTCTATACAGATAAAAAATGAAAAGATAAGCAAAAAATGTAAAAACATTCTTTAAACACGTAACTGTAGAATTAGCATTAACATATATCATTTTAATATACCAAACTTAAAAAGAAAATCATATGTTATTAGCAAATAGACAAAGGCTAAGAAACGTAATTTACAAAACATGTAACCAAAATGATTTACCAAAGAATCCTCAATGCCATTTTAAAAATAGAGATATCTGTTCACACTCATCTACTTGGAAAAAATATTTAAGGAAATAATTTAGAAATGTTAAATTGGATTCTTGAGTAATTGAGCATTTGTTATATTACATCTATCTATTATCTATCTATCTATCATCATCTTTATCAATCTATCTGTATCTATTTTTACCTTATGCTTGGAAAAAAAACCTATGTTGAAATAAAATAAAAGTTGTTAAAACTAAGAATGCTGCAACACAAGTCTTTTTGCTTCTTGCTGTAGCAAAATAAACACTTTTTTTTTATTTGAAAAGCACTTGGAAAATTAGTATGATTAATGTTAAAAATTGTATATATTATTACATAATAATTCAATTTTGAATATTCTAAAAAAATTGCAAGTGGTTAAAAAAGCTGTATTCATTAATATTTCCACTAGTGTGTTATATGTAATAAAAATCTTGAAACATATATTCATTGATAAAAGAATACTAATTAAGGTGACCAAGACACCTTGTGAAAAACTGATTCTTTACAAACTGAATATAACAGTTGTTTCTCATTGAAAGAATAGATGTTTTGCTAATTATTAAACCTGGATATGAAATGTTTAAATATTTTTTAAAAATTTTATCAGGTTAATATTATAAAAGTTTCAGTTAAAAAGCATATTTTTTCGTAAGTGTATTTAATTGAATTAACAGGGATTTCCTTAAAGATATTTAATTGGTCCTGTGTAACTAACATGTTACTAATAAAAAATATTTAGCAAATTTTTAATTCACAATTTTTTATATTAATCTGACTTGTATTTCTAGAAGGGATATATGACGTAAATTTGAAATGATTCCAAACTTTTACATAACTTGCTACTTGAGTGACATATGTTTTGCTGTGATAAGAATTTGGAGTGTAATTCCGCCCTCCTTGAGAATGTTACATCATACCTTATCAGACTCAGTATGTGAGTTATTGACTTTCAACTACTGGACTCCAAAATTCATATGAACCCAAGAGTTTTTTAGGCAGTTTGAAAGCTTAAGCTGTTGCAGGGCTATCCTCTGTCAGCTGCTTCTCAGAAGACCAAGAGCTTAGGCTGTGGCTGTGCCTCATCCCATTAGCCTTAGAGCTAATCTCCGGCCAACACCGGCACCGCCCTCTAGTGTCTAGGGACAGTACACGTCATGCCGTCAGGGATCTCTGTAGTATTGGTCAAACCATCTCTCTCCACAGCCTTTCCTATAAAGGTATGCCTCAAACTTCAATTAGACTTAACTTTCTACAGATGCCTGCTTCCATCCTAATTGAGCAACTAGACTTTAGCAATTCTGGATCTCACTCACTATGTGGTAAATGTACCTGATCTATCAAGTGTATTCCCCGTGAGTTGTTAGTTGTTCTCATTATTCTTCTCCTCTTTAAGCATTAAAAAATACAGAAAAAAATCTATGTATGACAATAATGATGTGATTTATAAAGTTAGACTTTTGGTTGTCTTATTTTAACTATACAAAACATATCATTTATGCTTTAACAAATATTTTTGGTAGAAGAAACATCTTTCACGAGTAGCATCTCCAGAAACAAATGATTTTAAAACAAACTTAAAGAAAAATTGAACTAAAAAATTGAAATGAAATAGACAGAAAAGTATGCACACTAAAACTCTCATTAAATGACTCTACTGATTGTTCTAGGATTTTCTATTTCAATTTTTCTTTTTGATAATCATCTCTTACTCATTTTACAGTATTAAATTTTTATCTTTCTCACTAATATCTTTTAAAAGTAAGACATGACTTCATTTTTTAATACTACTCTAAATAATCTAATAGTTTAATGGTACTATGGAAAGAAAGAAATGAAACTCTAGTGAGAATTCCTCCCATAAAGTATGTATTTAACTACAGCTAATTTATTTTTTAATTTTAGTATTACTAAACTGGCATAGAAACAGGGAAAATAACCTGATTTTTATTATTTTGTTGTATGACACATTTTATGTTTGCTTTCTATTCTATTTTACTTTCAGTAGTTTCAGTAGATTTTGAAGAACATTTCTAAAAATTAATAATTATAAATTTTATATAATGCAACAAGTACTATTGAGTTATTTCAAAATGCATATTGCACATTTACAGATTTGGAACTTATTTGCCCTAGCACCATCACCAGAGGGAAAAACAATCACAAATCTTTGCTTAACATTTATATCTATGAGGAACCACTGACCTTCGGTTAGTGCTATTAAAATTTTTTGAATAATAATTTTATTCAACTGAATGACTCTGGAAAAGTCTGTTTTAAAAGGATGATACTATCTAAATTAAAAGTGCATTTATGTGTGAAAACATAAGGTCAAATATGTTTCTACTTTACATATTATCCAGAAGCCTGAACAAAAGTCATAAGTTATTACATCATAATTATTATACTTTTTAAATTGCTATTTTACTTTATATTGTGAGGCGTTAGCTCCTCTTTTTCCAATTAGCAAAAACCCTACTGCCTAGGCATTTTTTAACAGATGTGAGCGAATATGACTTTTTGAAACTTGTGTCTCTACTTAAATTTTTTTAAATGAATTTCACAAAACTTTTTTAAGATGTATGAAGAACAGTCTAGTAATCTGTATACAAAGAGTTTATAATGAAGATAGTTGTATAAATGATTTAGAAGACACTGTCACTACTCTCTCTGTTCCTCATCAAATGCTCATTAACAACAATGTCATCAAGTCTCAGAAGTACATTTGGTGTTTTGATTAATTAATTCTGACACATAAGAGTTTGGTTAAGCAATTGCTCAGCAGTTTACATATTGACTACTTTGCATTACATTAAGTATAATGAAGGATACATAAAAATAAAATATTAAGTTGGTTCAAATGTAACTGTGGTTTTTGTCATTACTCTTAATGGCAAAAGTCACAATTACTTTTGCACCAACCTAATACAAGACACATACTCATATAGGGTTAATATCTTTTTGAATTTATAGATTTATATATAAATTCAACTAAAAAGCATATATGATTTAGTTTAGGAATTTACATCACATCATTATCATATTTATCTTTTCTTATTCTTTAAAACATAGTGAGTTGTTTTTAGTTTTTTGTTTTTTGTTTTTTTTGTATAAAGATTCTTCTTCTATTCCTCTGTTGAACTTGATTCCCTGCTTATCATACCGTATCTTCCCCTGGAGAAAACTTCTATGAACAAGACTAGAGGGAAAAAGACGTTGAAGAGGGCTGAGCAAGACTCTTTCCCTATCAAATCTTAGGTCTGGCATGAGTTGCAGAGGATAAGATATCTATGCCAGGCATAGTGTGAGAAATAGAAAAAGAGGACTCTAGAAAAAAAGTTTATTTCATTTATTTTTCTTCTTAAGAAATCATGTTTTTAAATTTAGAGTTGACACATAGTAATTGCACATATTTATGGGATGTAGTATGGTGTTTTAGTGAATGCATGTATTTTATAATGATCAGATCAAGTTAATTAACATATCCATCGCTTTAAATATTTATCATTCCTTTGTTGTGACCTCTTCTAGATATCTTGTAATACACACTACATTATTGTTTGCTATAGTCACCCTTCTGTGTAATAGAACACCAGTAATTATTCTTCCTTCTAACTGTAACTTTGTATCTGCTGACCAACCTCTTTGGTTCACCTCTCTTCCCTACTCTCCTCAGTCCCTGGTAACCACCATTCTACTCTTGACTTTTATAAAATCAGCTTTTTTAGATTCCACATCTGAAGTTATGTGATATTTGTTTTTCTTTGTCTGACTTATTTTACATAACATAATGTCCTCTAGGTTCATCTATGTGGCTGAAAATAATAGGATTTTATTTTGCTTTATGGCTGAATAGTATTCCATTTTGTATATATACGTAAAATATTTTGTTTATCCATTCATCCTCTGATAGACATTTAGGCTAATTTCACATTTGGTATATTGTACATAGTACTGCAATAAGCATGTAAGTACAGATACCTTTTTGACATACTGATTTTATTTCCTTTGGGTGTACACCCAGTAATGGGATTGCTGGATCATTTGGTAGTTCTATTTTTAGTTTTATGTGTGTGTGTGTGTGTGTGTGTGTGTGTGTGTGTGTGTGTGTGTGAGACCTCCATAGTTTTCCATAATGGCTGTACTAATTTACATTTCCACCAGCAGTGCATAAGTTTCCCTTTGTCCACATCCTTGCCAGAATTTGTTATTTTTTTTTGTCTTTTGAATAATAGCCATTCTAACTGAGATGAGGTGATACCTCATTGTGGTTTTGATTTGCATTTGCATTTCCACACATTTACAGCCAATTGCTTTTCAACAAAGGCACCAAAAACAAAAACTGGGGAAAGGGCATTCTCTTGAATAAATGGTGCTAGAAAACTGAATTTCCACATCAGAAGAATGAAACTAGATACCTATCTGTCATTGTATACAAAAACCAACTCTAGATTGATTAAATACTTAAATGTAAGACCTGAAACTATGAAAACTTACAAAAAAATAGGCCGGGCGCGGTGGCTCAAGCCTGTAATCCCAGCACTTTGGGAGGCCAAGGCGGGCGGATCACGAGGTCAGGAGATAGAGACCATCCTGGCTAACACAGTGAAACCCCGTCTCTACTAAAAAAATACAAAAAAACCTAGCCGGGCGAGGTGGCGGGCGCCTGTAGTCCCAGCTACTCGGGAGGCTGAGGCAGGAGAATGGCGTAAACCCGGGAGGCGGACTTGCAGTGAGCTGAGATCCGGACCCTGCACTCCAGCCTGGGCGACAGAGCAAGACTCCACCTCAAAAAAAAAAAAAAAAAAAAAAAAAGAAAAAGAAAAAAATAATGAAAATGCTTCATGAAACTGGACTGGGCAAAGTTTTTTTATTAAGATCAAAAGCACAGGCAATAAAAGCAAAAATAGACACATGGGATTACATTAAACTAAACACTTTGTTCACAGCAAAGAAAACAACAGAATGAAGAGAAAACCGACAGAAAGGAAGAAATTATTTGTGAACTATGCATCTAACAAGAAGTTAATATCCAGAATACATAAGAAACTCAACTCAACAGCAAAAAAATCAAACAACCTGGTCAAAAATGGACAAAAGAGCAGAATAGACATTTCTCAAAAGAAGACATACAAATGAACAACAGATAGTTGAAAAAATGTTCAACATCATTAATTATCAGGGAAATGCAAACCAATACTTCCTTTGCTTGTTCACTATCTAGTCATTCATTCATTCGTTCATCCAGTCAGTCTCATCATCTAATTTTACATTTAGTACATAAAGCTGAATTACAATTGCTCTGATATCTAGAACCTTAAAACCTGCAACAAAGTAGTCAGATAGGTACAATTATAATGAATTCATGATTAACTCTTCAAGGAAATGTATTTTGAGTGTTAAGTACAAAAATGAGGAAACTATTAACTGACAACAAAACTCATTTAAGGTTTTCACGTTAAGGGAAAGATCAGGCCTTAATGAATGAGTCATCTAGGAAGGAGGTGAGAAGAAAAGATAAACAATTCTGTAGATTAAAAAAAGGAAATGTTTTACTTTATTCCTCATTACTTGTTTAAATGAATGTAAGTTCCTGGAGTTTCAGACACAAATATGTTCCAAATATTCATTCATTTAAATAATTTTCTTTAATTCAGCAAGGAATGTACTAAAAGAGATTGGTGTAAAAGAAATTGTGATTTCTGCCGTTACTTTCAATGACAGAAACCACAATTACTTTTGCACCAACCTAATACAAAAATGCTACCTTTTTAGCATAACAATATATTTAACAAATATTATTTTCAAATTAGTAAGCCATCTTTTTAAATTATCTTCAATATTTCTACATTTATACTATAAATAATGTAAATTCTATTACACATTTTAAAAGAACTATTGGCTGTAATAAAAGTCTTATCACAAAGAAATAAAGTTAAAAAAGCTTTTTGAATGTTGTTTCAAATTCTCTAGGTGAAACATTAACATCAAACAAATAGTTACATTACTTTTAACTAAATTTAGCAATTGCTAACTGAACTGCTGTCAGTGTAGCTACCCTCACAATCCAAAAGTTTCTGCTCAAAAGATGTCCAAGGAGCTTCACTTAACCTCCAAAAGCATGAAAAAGATCAATTTTTGTATTTATTACATATGTAGTAAGGTGTAAAAATATGCTTACAACAATGAACGCCTATGGATAAGAATTAAACCGAACAGAAAGGAGTGGAGAAATCTAAATATCCAAGGCCAGAGAGAGTCCCCACATCACAAATCTTTGTTGTTTTTGATAAAAGTTCATCTCAATCAATGAATTATTAGTAGGAATTTGAAAAAATGGTTGTATATAATTTATAATGGGCACACACACAGAGCAATGTTACATGCAGTCCAATGTGAATGAGAAAGAAATATGAACATGCTTCTTTCTTATATTTATTTCTGTGAGAGAATTGGGAATTGACAAAACATTTCATAGTATATTTTCCTTTTTAAGCTTTCCAAATTTAGATTATCTTTTAGATATGCCTGATAATGTATTGTCTGTGAATGCATATATGTAATCTGAATATTTTGAAATTAATGCCATAGATTTTATTTTAAAACAATTCATATTTAGGTGCCATTGCCTATTATTCCTAGAATTCTATAAAGTAATTTCCATTTGAAATGTTTTGTTTATTATGTTTATACTTAGAAAAATTTGATGTAACCCCAGCTACCCCAGAAGGCTGAGGCAGGAGAATCGCTTGAACCCGGGAGGTGGAGGTTGCGGTGAGCCGAGATTACACCATTGCACCATTGCACTACAGCCTGGGCAACAAGAGCGAAACTCTGTTTAAAAAAATAAAAAAATAAATAAATAGATAAATAAATAAATATATTCTACTATATATTTCTTCTTAAAAATGATGTCTCTGAGCAGTTCATTCTGTAAAAGTATAGATTAAAGCTTACTACAAAATTATACTGATTTTTTTATGGTTTTAAGCAAACATGTTTCCATAATTTATTTATCTACTTATGTATTCTTTTGAGACGGGGTCTTGCTCTGTCACCCAGACTTGAGTGCAGTGGCGCTATCTCGGCTCAGGTTCAAGAGATTCTCCTGCTTCAGCCTCCCAAGTAGCTGGGATTACAGGTGCCTGCCACTGTGCCAGGCTAATTTTTGTGTTTTTAATACCGACATGATTTCACCATCTTGGCCAGGCTGATCTCGAACTCCTGACCTCGTGATCCACCCGCCTTGGCTTCGCAAAATGCTGGGATTACAGGCATGAGCCACCGCGCCCAGCCTCCATAATTTATCTTATGGCATGAGGCTGTGACAGGTGCTAAAAATCATCTATGTAACCCTCTCAAAGCCTTCTGTTTCTACTGACAGATGTACAACATTTGGTAGATATTAAGGAAAAAAATCATCCATCATAAAGGGATGAATATCATCCAAAATTAGTACCACTCATGGAGGGACTGTTGTGGAGAAAATAGCTCTACAGATTTTTTTGGGTAGTGAACTAAATATTAACAAAAGAGAAATAAATATTATTGAATATTACATTTTGTATTATACAAAATATACAAAATCTGCTGTAAAGTCATGTATTTATGATATTAAGCAATATAAATATTATAATATATGCATATATTATTATATATTATATATTATTATGTATATATTATATATATAACAATATATTGATCATATACTTGAAAATTGCTTGAGTAGATTTTAAGTGTTCTCATCATACACAAAAAATAATATGAAGTGATGTATATGTTAATTAGCTTGATTTAGACATTCGACAATGTATTTAGATATAAAAACATAATGTAATGCACTGTAAATATGTACAATTTTTATTTCTCGTTACGAAATACAATGTTTTTTGAGACAGGTCTCTTACTGTCACCCAGGCTAGAGTGCAGTGGCACAATCTCCATTCACTGAAACCTCTGCCTCCTGGGCTCAAGTGATTCTCCTGCCTCAGCCTCCCGAGTAGCTGTGATTACAGGAATGTGCTACCACGCCCAGCCAATTTTTGTATTTTTAGTAGAGACGGGATTTCATCATGTTGACCAGTCTGGTCAATACATTTTTTAAAATCTTCAAAAAAATAAAAAAGAAAGAAACCTAAATATATCATAATTCAAGTCCTCTGTCTCACATATTATAACATATAGTCTAAAGTGATAGCTATATCCTTTGCTTTTCATTACTTCTAAGGGTAGGCATCGCATCTTGATATTTATTTATTTATTTATTTGTTTATTTATTCGAGCCTATGATATTTAAACCTTTGCTTGTGGTAATTCTTTGAGTCCCAGTTGTAATGTGCATGTCTCCAGACAGGACTTTTCTCTCATTCTGTTAAAGGTCTTGCTGACTACGAATTAGGGACTACCTTAAAATACATTTTCAGCAGATTCTTCAGGTGGGTGGTTATGAGTTGAGAGTGGGTGATTAGAGATTTTTTGTTTTGTTTTGTTTTTGTTTTGTTTTGTTTTGAGATGGAGTCTCCCTCTGTCACCCAAGATGGAGTGCATTGGCGCAATCTCAGGTCACTGCAATGTCCACCTCCCAGGCTCAAGCAATTCTCCTGCCTCAGCTTCTGAGTAGCTGGGATTACAGGCGCGCACCACCACCGCCCAGCTAATTTTTGTATTTATAGTAGAGACAGGGTTTCACCATATTGGCCAGGCTGGTCTTGAACTCCTGAGCTTAAATGATCCACCTGCCTTGGCCTCCAGAAGTGCTGGGATTATAGGCGTGAGCCACCACAACCAGTCTAGAGATTCTTTATAGCAGTGCTCTTTGTTTTGTTTTTTGTACTTCTCCTCTCAAGCTAAGGCTGAGACAGACATGGTTCCCCATCACTATGCTGCCTGTACATAGTGGGTTATTTCTTCATTCACTTGCTGAGAAAAATGGACTTTTTTTTTTCTGAGAAATCCAAGCTCTGACTTCCTTCTTGCACAAGTCCTGGGTATTTTTTCCTGTCCTTCTTGTCACCAAAGGGCAAAAGGACAAAAGTTGGCCTTAGGACTTACTAGTTTCTCTAAAGAATTCCCTTTGTTTCATGGTATACATTTCTGAAAATTATTAATTAACTTCTTGACAAAAAAAGAAAAAAGAAAAAAGTTTTCCTCCCTCACTTAACGTCCTCATGCCCCAAGATTCTTAGATGCCCTTTACTGGAAAATATTTTCTGGTTATAGTATTTAAAAATACATCTAAAACAGTCTTTCCCCATATTTGCCGAGTCAGAGAGAAAAAAAGAGATATGATAGAAAAGAGGAGAAAGAGGCCACTAAGACTTGCCACCGAGAGAGTAATTCAAGGTATGTAGGCTCAGAAATTATTTCACTCCTGATACTAGTGCAGGGGGATTTATATTCCAGATGCTTTAATAGGAAAACATATCTGAAAACTAGGCTTTAAGTTAAAAGATTCCACTAGGGTACAAGAGTGTTCACTACATTAATATGTGGTATAAATAAAAACTACATGTAGAGCAAAGCGTATCTGCTCTTTTTTTAGCTGTAGATCTGAGAAGGGAAATCAGTTACAATAATATTCAGTAGAGCCAAGAGTCATATATCCAAATGTATACCTCTAGCAAGAATGAAAAAAGAATGAAGCTTTTACAGAATAATAAAATATGCATTATTCATAGGAAATAGAGAAATAATTATCTTAGATAATCATCTAGTTGGGATAATGAAAACAATTTAATGAAAGCGAAATGCAGAATAGAGACTATAAAATAATATTCACATATCCTTAAAATTAAAAAGTTAAATATAACCAGAAATTTACAAATAAAATGTAACCTGAAACTTAAATTTTAAAAAGTAAATGTAACTAGATGTTTATGTCATAATGGTACATGCTATATAAGTTATGAAAGTATGTAGAAGTAAATAAAGAGTACTTCTATATGAAAGATTCAATAATGTTGTGGATATTTCTCTCTCTTCTCTCTGTCTTCTCATCTTAATATATACAATAATGTAATAATAAATGTTAAAACTTTTTTAACTGGGCAAAACAATGTTACATTCATGTGAAAGAATAAACAGAAGAAAATACCAAGAAAATAAAAAAAAGCATATTACCAGACTTCACAAATATAAAATTACAATGATTAAACTTTTGGTGTATATATAAAAATGATTAATGGGCTAGATTAATGAAACATAGTAAAATGTATAATTTAGTTTATTACTAAACTGTTTTTATTATTATATCTCTCTGTAATTTCTAAGTGTTTTGAAACAGTTTTCTATTTGGTTTTATAAATGATATAATGAAATATTTTCTTGGCATAAAATCATACATATGTTTCTAATATTAATCTATGGTTCATTGAATAGATAATATAAATGTTGATCTATACTCTCTTTGAACTAAATACTGTACCATCAGCCTTGTTTAGATACGTTTATCTGGAGCTATCCTCACTTTAAAAATTTATTTTCTGGGATAAGAGATTTTTCCACAATAAACAGGATGAGGTCTGTGTACAGAAAGGAGGAAAGGTCAATGTGTAGAAAGTCAGAGATAATGGAATGATGGGGAAGGATACTGGTCAATGTGTCTCTTAATGTCCAGGGATATGTGACCCTTGGGTTTCAGCCCCAAATATGCAATTTTCAGCCTCTGTTTTCTTAGTATCTCTCATGCCTTCTTCTGTGTACTGTAGTGTGTTAGTGCCTAACTGAGTGATTGACAAAGTAAGTGTTGAATAAATACCAACTTTCAATCTCTGTGCCTTCCTTTGCACATCACATTCCTCATCATCCTTCCCAGCTCCAGAACACTTCTAGGAAGTTTCTTTTGTCTTATAAGCTGAATAACTTGAGGACCCAAACTTGAAAATATGAAAACCTGAATTCTATTAATTCTGTTAATTCATATTAGCCTCTTCCGAGTAGCTGAATAACTTGAGAACCCAAACTTGCAAATACGAAAACCTGAATTCAAGTTTGTCTTTTCACTATAAATCAGCTGTTGTACATCCTACATCTTTTATCCCAGAAAATAAACTTTTAAAGTTAATGTAGTAGTGGGGGTAGGCTAATATGCAAAGCAGTAAGTACAATAGTTAATTTATAGTGATCTTCCAATAAAATAATGGTGCCTTTCCAAAAAAAATGTAGATCTTAAGTCTCCTTACCTGATATAAAGACACTGTAAAAATACTTCTCCTTCTCTTAACAACAACAATAAAACAATAATAATAAACAGTATCCCAGATGGATGAAGCAGAGGCCGGTTCCTTCTACTGAATATAGCATTTAATAATATGAGCCAGGTGACACTGTAACCGCCCAATGTGTTCACCTTGTTCACTGCCTAGACAGAGCTGATTTATAAAGAAAGGGGAATTGCAATGGAGAAAGTAATTGGCGCAGAGCTGGCTGTGTGGGAGATTGAAATTTTATTATTAGTCAAATTAGTCTCCCTGAATTCGGAGATCAGAGTTTTTAAAGATAATTTGGCGGGTAGGGGCTTGGGAAGTGGGGAGTGCTGATTGATCAGGTTGGAAATGGAATTAGCAAGGATGGAAGTGAGTCTTTCCTGCTGTTTCCTGTTCCTGTGTGGAATGGCAGAACTGGTTGAGGCAGATTACCAGGCTGGGTGGTATCAGCTGATCCATCGAGTTCATGGTCTGCAAAATATCCCAAGCACTACTTTTAGATTTAACAATAGTAATATTATCCCCAAGAGCAATTTAAGGAGGTTCAGACTCTTGGAGGCAGAGGTTGCATGACCCCTAAATTGTCATTTCTAATCTTGTAGCTAATTTGTGAGTCCTGCAAAGGCAGACTGGTCCCCAGGCAAGAAGAGGGTCTTTTCAGGAAAGGGCTATTATCAATTTTGTTTCACAGTCTAACCATGAACTGAATTCCTTAACAAAGTTAGTTCTACCTATGCCAGGGAATGAACAAGGACAGCTTAAAGGTTAGAAGCAAGACAGAATCAGTTAGTTCTGATTTTTTTCACTGTCATTATTTCCTCAGTTATAACTTCGCAAAGACCATTTCAACACTACCTGTCAGTACTTATTCTTAGAGTTGTGACTTAATAAAAGAGTCTCAGGTTCACACACTTAAATGAAGAAGGCCCCAGGCTTCATTTCTAGGCCCTGGTACCAGTATTGTCATTTGTCTTGAGGAAATCTTGGCCCATTGTATTTTCTTATTATTTACTGTATCAATAAGTATTATTAGGTTTAAGAGAAGAACAGAAAAACTAAAATAGCAGTGACTAAAATGAGATAGAAGTTTATTTTGTATCATGTAAATGTCCAGGTAGAGAGTCCAAGACTGCCATTACCATCCACTGTCTGAGTCCCAGGCTCCTTCTCTCTTGTATATCTGCCACAGATAGACTTTAACTTAGGGCCTTAGCTGTTTCCACTTGCATACTACACAGCAGAGGAAGGCAAACGGTAGAAAGAGGCAAGGAACACAGTCTTATGTCTCCAGAAGTTTCCAAGACTTGACCACATGATACTGCTGCTTCTAGTTCATTGACTGAACTTAGTCAAATGGCTGTATCTATCTCAAAATAAGTCTGAGTTATAGTCACCTTGTCTTGTACTCAACTAAATATATTGAGCTACTACCACTATAGAAGAATGAAAAAAATGGACATTGATAGTAAGTTCACTTTGTCATACCCAATGACTTGTAAAAGTACACTGTGTCTGTTGTTGTTTTGCCCGTAGAGACACCTCCTATTTTCTGTGAGCACGGGCATGCTTTATAAAATGAACTTGTTAACAAAAATTTTAAAGGGTTGAAAGATTTATGAGAATCTTACCTTGTGGTCAAACCTTAAAACTGGGGAGATATGTCTATAAGGTTTTATTAAGAATTGGGTTTAACATTAATAGTATACTAATGTAAAAGTGAAATTTGGCTTATTTGGTATAAAAATCATACAGAAAGCATTGTCAAGTATGAAATGGCATTTGGCTTTCTTTGGGCTGTACTTGTATAAACAATTATTGGCGGGTGTTCCAAAATTATGAAAAACTCCTGTAATTATGACATGACTTAGTGTATGTTATTAATAATTATAATTGTTATGTAAAATTATTGCATATCACAGAAGTAACCAAAATTTCCTTATCAATTGTGGCTTTAATAGTGGCTAAGACTTTTTATTATCCATGGACAATTGTTTTCTCACCAGTGCAGTAAAAGTTTAAAAATGCTATGGTGACATTAGGAAGTTACCCTATATGGTCTTAAAAAAGGGGGCATGAATAACCCACCCCTTGTTTAGCATATATTCAAGAAATAACCATAAAAATGGCAAATCAGGCTGGTCACAGTGGCTCATATCTGTAATCCCAGCACTTTGAGAGGCCGAGGCTGGTAGATCACCTGAGGTCAGGAGTTCGAGACCAGCCTGGCCAACATGGTGAAACCCCGTCTCTACTAAAAAAAAGAATACAAAAATTAGCCTGGCGTAGCAGCGGACGACTGTAATCCCAGTTAATCGGGAGCCTGAGGCAGGAGAATAGCTTGAACCCGGGAGACGGAGGTTGCAGTGAGCCAAGACTGTGCCACTGCACTCCAGCCTGGGCGACAGAGTGAGACTCTGTCTCAGAAAACAACAACAACAACAACAACAACAACAACAACACAGAAAGGACATTCAGCAGCCCTCTGAGCTGCTCTGTCTGTGGAGTAACTATTCTTTATTCTTTTACTTTCCTAAGAATTTATCTGGGATCAATTTGTATACAGGTAGAGAGCCTATCAAATTATTTATGCAGGTATATAGAAGGAAACAAAATACAAAATTTTTCATTTCTATGTATTATTATTGATTAAAATACAATTTCCTTCTTGTTCATGCAAATCATGCTATATTTTCTACATTTGTGCTTAAAAAGAAAAATAACCCCAATGACTGCTCATTGTTAGAGACAACCATAGTGTTTTCTCATGGAACATAGATGATTTCACAATAAATTAACATTAGACGAGGCTACTCTGAGACCAAGATGGGGCCAAACCAAAACAACAGCTCCTCATAATTATGTTCAAATGCAGACCAAATGATAATATGTCTAAATAACAAACAAAATGTCCTCTTCTCCCAGTAACATAAGTAACTTCTGCTTTTCAGACTATTACATTTTTTTCTGCCTTCCTAACTTCTAGATAAAATTATTAAGACACTCATATAACCACCTCTACTTTTTCTACAATTCAGAACAAAATCATGCTTTATTGAATCGTCTCCAAATCCCTAAATATAAGCCCAAGCCTGTAAGAAGCCTGTATTTAAACCTTTTACTGAGAAGCTGTGTGTCCACACCTCCAAATCCCATGTTCTACTTGCTCCCTTGTTTCAGTGAGCCAATAAGCTCACTTTTGGTTCCATTGCACAGTGATCCTGCTTTCTTTGATTGAAAAGCATCAACATAAACAATGCTCCTGGATTTAAAAATGGAATTATGTTTTGATAAACCTCTTGTAAATTGAAAATATTGTAAATCAAAAGTGTTTTTTGATTTGTAAATAAAAAATCAATTTTGATTTGTAATTCAAAATTGTTTGTTGATATCAAAAAACACTTTTGATTTATAATATTTTCAATTTATCACAAGTTTTTCTGGATATAACACCATCTTCAGCCCAGAATTGTAGCAAATCTGCAATTTTAAAGGAATTTTCACACCATTTTAAAGGAAATAAATTGTAGGTTGAACAATTATAAGTTGAGGGTTGTCTGCATTTGTAAGTTTTGAAATGTCCAATCCATTGATTTTATTTGTTTTGATAGCTTCTGTGTTGTTTTATTTCACAGAGGTAATTAACTTCCAGTATTTGAGAGATCAAAAAGCTAGCTATATATATTTATGACCGTATTTTTGCAGTAGATTCTTATGGAAATGTTTTATTTTTTACCAACTGAAATAAATGATGCTAATTGCTACTAGTTGGTGAATTTTTTCTTTAATTTTTTAAAAAAAATTTGTGGGTACATTGTGTGTGTGTATATACATATACACATATGAGTTACATGAGATGTTTTGACACAGACAATATGAAATAAGCACATCATGGAGAATGGGGTTTTCATGCTCTCAACCATTTGTCCTTTGAGTTACAAATAATCCAATTACACTCTTTATTTTAAAATGCACAATTAAGTTATTGATAATAGTCACCCTATTTGCTATCATATAATAAGTCTTATTTATTCTTTCTAACTACGTTTTTTGGTACTCATTAACCACCCCCACCTGCCTTCAACCCCTCACTACCCTTCCCAGCTTCTGGTAATCATCTTTCTACTCTCTGTTTCCATGCATTCAATCGTTTAGATTTTTAGATCCCACAAATAAGTGAGAACACGCGATGTCTGTCTTTCTGTGCCTGGCTTATTTCATGTAACCCAATGAACTCCAGTTCCATCCACGTTGCAAATGACTCAATCACATTCTTTTTTATGGATTAGTAGCATTCCATTGTGAATGTGTACCACTTTTTCTTTATCCATTCATCTGCTGATGGATACTTAGGTTGCTTCCAAATCTTACTTATTGTAAACAGTGTTGCAACAAATATAGGAGTGCAGATATCTCTTCAGTCTACTGATTGCCTTTTTGGGGGGTGTCTACCTAGCAGTGGAATTGCTGGTTCATATGGTAGCTCAACTTTTTAGTGTTTTGAGGAACCTCCAAACTCTTCTCTATAGTGGTTGTACTGACTTATATTCTCTCTTTTTTTTTTTTATTATACTTTAAGTTCTAGGGTACATGTGCATAACGTGCAGGTTACATATGTATACATGTGCCATGTTGGTGTGCTGCACCCATCAACTCGTCAGCACCCATCAATTCATCATTTATATCAGGTATAACTCCCCAATGCAATCCCTCCCCCCTCCCCCCTCCCCATGATAGGCCCCAGTGTGTGATGTTCCCCTTCCCGAGTCCAAGTGAGCTCATTGTTCAGTTCCCACCTATGAGTGAGAACATGCGGTGTTTGGTTTTCTCTTCTTGTGATAGTTTGCTAAGAATGATGGTTTCCAGCTGCATCCATGTCCCTACAAAGGA
>NC_045443.1:71332638-71333028 GCF_002776525.5 Piliocolobus tephrosceles | reverse complement strand
TTGCGATAGTTTGCTGAGAATGATGGTTTCCAGCTGCACCCACGTCCTTACAAAGGACACGAACTCATCCTTTTATATGGCTGCATAGTATTCCATGGTATATATGTGCCACATTTTCTTAATCCAGTCTGTCACTGATGGACATTTGGGTTGATTCCAAGTCTTTGCTATTGTGAATAGTGCCGCAATAAACATACGTGTGCATGTGTCTTTGTAGTAGCATAATTTATAATCCTTTGGGTATATACCCAGTAGTGGGATGGCTGGGTCATATGGTACATCTAGTTCTAGATCCTTGAGGAATTGCCATACTGTTTTCCATAATGGTTGAACTAGTTTACAATCCCACCAACAGTGTAAAAGTGTTCCTATTTCTCCACATCCTCTCCA
>NC_045443.1:71331009-71332538 GCF_002776525.5 Piliocolobus tephrosceles | reverse complement strand
GTGAGATGGTATCTCATTGTGGTTTTGATTTGCATTTCTCTGATGGCCAGTGATGATGAGCATTTTTTCATGTGTCTGTTGGCTGTATGAATGTCTTCTTTTGAGAAATGTCTGTTCATATCCTTTGCCCACTTTTGGATGGGGTTGTTTGTTTTTTTCTTGTATATTTGCTTGAGTTCTTTGTAGATTCTGGAAATGAGCCCTTTGTCAGATGAGTAGATTGCAAAAATTTTCTCCCATTCTGTAGGTTGCCTGTTCACTCTGATGGTAGTTTCTTTTGCTGTGCAGAAGCTCTTTAGTTTAATGAGATCCCATTTGTCAATTTTGGCTTTTGCTGCCGTTGCTTTTGGTGTTTTAGACATGAAGTCCTTGCCCATGCCTATGTCCTGAATGGTACTACCTAGATTTTCTTCTAGGGTTTTTATGGTATTAGGTCTAACATTTAAGTCTCTAATCCATCTTGAATTAATCTTCGTATAAGGAGTAAGGAAAGGATCCAGTTTCAGCTTTCTATTTATGGCTAGCCAATTTTCCCAGCACCATTTATTAAATAGGGAATCCTTTCCCCATTTCTTGTTTTTCTCAGGTTTGTCAAATATCAGATGGTTGTAGATGTGTGGCATTATTTCTGAAGGCTCCGTTCTGTTCCATTGGTCTATATCTCTGTTTTGGTACCAGTACCATGCTGTTTTGGTTACTGTAGCCTTGTAGTATAGTTTGAAGTCAGGTAGCGTGACGCCTCCGGCTTTGTCCTTTTGACTTAGGATTGTCTTGGCAATACGGGCTCTTTTTTGGTTCCATATGAACTTTAAAGCAGTTTTTTCCAATTCGGTGAAGAAACTCATTGGTAGCTTGATGGGGATGGCATTGAATCTATAAATTACCTTGGGCAGTATGGCCATTTTCACAATATTGATTCTGCCTATCCATGAGCATGGTATGTTCTTCCATTTGTTTGTGTCCTCTTTGATTTCACTGAGCAGTGGTTTGTAGTTCTCCTTGAAGAGGTCCTTTACATCCCTTGTAAGTTGGATTCCTAGGTATTTGATTCTCTTTGAAGCAATTGTGAATGGAAGTTCATTCCTGATTTGGCTCTCTGCTTGTCTGTTACTGGTGTATAAGAATGCTTGTGATTTTTGCACATTAATTTTGTATCCTGAGACTTTGCTGAAGTTGCTTATCAGCTTAAGAAGATTTTGGGCTGAGACGATGGGGTTTTCTAAATACACAATCATGTCATCTGCAAACAGGGACAATTTGACTTCCTCTTTTCCTAACTGAATACCCTTGATTTCTTTCTCTTGCCTGATTGCCCTAGCCAGAACTTCCAACACTATGTTGAATAGGAGTGGTGAGAGAGGGCATCCCTGTCTTGTGCCAGTTTTCAAAGGGAACTTTTCCAGTTTTTGCCCATTCAGTATGATATTAGCTGTGGGTTTGTCATAAATAGCTCTTATTATTTTGAGGTACGTTCCATCAATACCGAATTTGTTGAGCGTTTTTAGCATGAAGGGCTGTTGAATTTTGTC
>NC_045443.1:71287847-71326009 GCF_002776525.5 Piliocolobus tephrosceles | reverse complement strand
TGCCGGTGTTACAGCGCAGTATTGGGGTGGGAGTTACCCGATTTTCCAGGTGTTGTGTGTCTCAGTTCCCCTGGCTAGGAAAAGGGACTCCCTTCCCCCTCGCGCTTCCCAGGTGAGGCGATGCCTCGCCCTGCTTCAGCTCTCGCTGGTCGGGCTGCAGCAGCTGACCAGCACCGATTGTCCGGCACTCCCGAGTGAGATGACCCCAGTACCTCAGTTGAAAATGCAGAAATCGCCAGTCTTCTGTGTCGCTCGCGCTGGGAGATGGAGACTGAAGCTGTTCCTATTCGGCCATCTTGCTCCGCCCCTCCTGACTTATATTCTCACCAACAGTGTATAAGAGTTCCCTTTTCTCCACATCCCCAGCATTTGCTATTGCCTGTCTTTTGGATATAAGCCATTTTAACTGGAGTGAGATGATAGATCATTATACTTTTTATTTGTATTTCTCTGATGATCAATGATGTTGAGTACCTTTTCATATGCATGTTTGCTATTTGCGTATCTTCTTTTGAGTAATGTCTTAAAATCTTTTGCCCATTTTTTGATCGAATTGTTAGATTTTTTTTTTTTTTTTTTTGTACTGTAGAGTAACTTGAGCTCTTCATGTGTTCTGGTTTTTAATCTCCTGTCAGATGGATAGCTTGCAAATATTTTCTGTCATTCTTTGGGCTTTCTCTTCACTTTGTTGATTGTATCCTTTGCTGTGCAGATGCCTTTAAATTGATGTGAGGATCCCATTTGTCCATTTGTACTTAGATTGCTTGTGCTTGTGGGGTATTGCTCAAGAAATTTTTGATCAAACTAGTGTCCTGGAGATTTCTCCAAAGTTTTCTTGTAGTAGTTTCACAGTTTGAGGTCTTAGATTTAACTTGTTAATTCATTTTGATTTTATTTCTGTATATGGCAAGAGATAAGCATCTAGTTTCATTATTTGGCATATGAATGTCCAGTTTTCCTAGCACCAGATTGTCTTTTCCCTGGTGTATGTTCTTGGCACCTTAGTCAAAAATGAGATCACTGTAGGTGTGTGGATTTCTTTCTGGGTCCTTTATTCTATTTCATTGTTTTATGTGTCTGTTTTTATGCCAGTACCATACAGTTTAGGTTACTATAACTCTGTAGAATAATTTGAAGTCAGATGATGTGATTCCTCCAGTTTTGTTCTTTTTGCTTAAGATAGCTTTAGCTATTCTGGGACTTTTATGGTTTGGTATACATTTTAGAATTGTTTTTTCTATTTCTGTGAAGGATGTCATTAGCAGTTTGATAGGAATTGCATTGAATCTACACATTGCTGTAGTTAGTATAAACATTTTAACAGTGTTGATTCTTCCAATCCATGGACATAAAATACTTTTCCATTTTAATTGTCTTCTTCAATTTCTTTCATGAACTATTTTCCATTTTTGTGACTCTTTTCAATTTCTTTTATAGTTTTCATTATAGATAACTTTCATGTTTTTGGTTAAGTTAATTCCTAAGTGTCTAATTTTTATGTGTGGCTATTACTAATAAAATTACTTTTTTACATTTCTTTTTCACATTATTTACTGTTGGCATATAGTAATGCTACTGATTATTGCCTGTATATTTTGTATTGTGCAACTTTACTGAAATTTGTTTATCAGTCCTAACAGTTTTCTTGTGGATTCTTTAGGTTTTTACAAATGTAAAATTGTATTATCTGCAAACAAGGATAATTTGACTTCTTCCTTTCAAATTTGGATGCCCAGTGTTTCTTTCTCTTGTGTGATAGTTCTAGGTAGGAATTCCAGCACTATGTTGAATAATAATGGTGTTGGTGGGCATTCTCTTCATGTTCTAGATTACAGAGGAAAGAATTTCAGTTTTTCCCCATTCAGTATGATACGAGCTGTGTGTCTATTGTATATGGCTATTATTATGTTGAGGTATCTTCCTTCTGTGCCCAATTTTTTGAATGTTTTTATCATGAAGGAATGTTGAATTTTATCAACTCTTTTTTCAGCAGCAATTGAAATGCTTTTTATCCCTCATTTTGTTGAAATGATGTAGTGCATTGGTTTGCATTTTTTGAACCATTCTTGCATTTCCAGGGATAAATCCCATTTGGTCATGATGAATGATCTTTCTAATGTACGGTTGAATTTGGTTTCTAGTATATCATTGAGGATTTTTGCATCCACATTCACCAGAGATACTGGCCTGTAGTTTTCTTTGTGTCTTTTTTTACTCAGAAGAGAGATAAGAAAGGAAATTAGACCTATACCTGAATTACAGTCAGGATTCTAAAAATATTGGCTCTTAGTTGCCACTGGTGCTGGATATTAAGTAATGGGGCTCTGAGAGCAGTAATGAGGAAGAAAAGACCTTTTTGTGAGTTCATTTGACTGATTAGTGAACAAGTTACAAGTAACACAATAAAACTCTAGAGCTGCAAGATTCAGCAGTGGAGAAAAGGTAAAGAGAGACATTTATGTGAACAAAAATACTTTACTCCATTTTCTAGGCATCATATAAACCTCCCAGTTTCTTGTGCTACCGTCAAGAATCTGAGCCCAACAAACTGAATGAAATATTCAAGCTGTGTTATTTTTAAATAATTTTCTTTATGAAGCATAACATAATTACGCAAATCATATTTTTAAATGACTAACAAAATACAGAAAGTGCATGGCTTGAAGAATTTTTGAAAATTAACATGATTGTGTAACCACAATTCAAATCATGGAATACAATATTATCTACATCCTAAAGGCCTCTTGTGCTGTGTCTCCTTCTGGTCATTGTGTCTCTCTCTTCCACAGAGTTAAAGATCACACTCACTTTTTTTTTTTTTTTTTTTTCTTGAGATAGAGTTTTGCTGTTTCCCAGGATGGAGTGCAGTGGGGCAGAAGATCACTCTCACTTTTTTTTTTTTTTTTTTTTTTTGAGGCAGAGTTTTTCTCTTTTCACCCAGGCTGGAGTGCAGTGGCACAATCTCAGCTCACTACAACCAGTGCCTCCCAGGTTCCAGCAACTCTTCTGCCTCAGTAGCTCCTCGTGAGTAGCTGGGATTACAGGCCGCCACAACCACACCCAGCTAATTTTTGTATTTTTAGTAGAGATGGGGTTTCACCATGTTGGCCAGGATGGTCTTGAACTCCTGACCTCAGTTGATCCACCTGCCTCGGCCTCCCAAAGTGCTGGGATTACAAGTGTGAGCCACTATGCCTGGCCAGTCAGTCTCACTTCTAACATCATTAATTAATGTTATCAGCTTTGGGAATCATAAAATAAGAATCATTTGTGTGTGGCTTCTTGTATTTGGTGTCACATCCAGGACATTCATCCATGTTGTGCCACATGGCAGCATTCTGTTCATTTTTACTGATGTTTAGTATACCATTTTACAAATATGAAAAAAGGCATTTGTCCATTCTCTTGATGATAGCCTTTCACTTTGTTACCGGTTTTTGGATATTTTAAATAATACTGTACATTTTTGTATTAGATAAAAATAAAATCATCGTTTGCTACAAATCCTCAAGAAAATTTAGTATTGTCATTTGTTTTAATTTAAGCATTCTGGTAGGTATGTAGTGATGCAGAATGGTGGTTTTAATTTGAAATTTTTTGACAACTAGTAAGGTTGAATATTATTTCTAGTAGTTGGCCATAGAGATATCTTTTTTGTGAGTTCCCTACTCACATTTTATTCTATTGATTTGTCTTTTGCATATATTTAAACATATATACACACACACCTATATGTATATACACATGACATATATATGAGAGAAAATATATTAGAGAATGAATGATTTTTGATCTTAACAGATGATTTTTTTCTGTATGTGTTACAATGATCATATGATTTTCTTCTTTTTTTTCTTAATATTGTAAATTAGAAAGGATAATTTTTTCTTTAAATGTTAGAAAAAAATTGGTAAATTCATTTTGCCCTAGAGGAGTTTTCTTTAGGCAAATATTTTTCTTTTAGATTTTCTCTATATATGTATATGTGTGCATGTGTTTGTGTGTGTGTGTACGTGTGCAAGTGTTTATGTATATGTTTTCAGATTTTCATTATGTGTCCATGCCTGCTTGGGTACGAGGTATTTTCTTTTAGGATTTTATTAATTAGTTATAATTTTTCAAAAGTATAGTTTTAAATTTACTCATAATATTCTGTTATTATTATCATGTAAGTATCTGTAGGCTTTGTAGAAATGTCCTTTTTCATTCCTGATATGTGTAATTTTTAGTTTTACTCTTTTTTCTTATTAGTCTTACTAGATTTCTTTCACTTATCAAGTAAGTATTATTCACTTTATATTGTTTGCATTGTATATCATTAATTTTTGTTCTTATGTTTATTATTTCTATTTCTCTATTTTCCTTGGTTTACTTTGAATTTCTATCCACAATTCATTTTGATAGATGTTTAGCTCACTTAAGTTTTTAAAAACTTTTTCAGAATAAACATACATTTTTCTTGGCTACTGTCCTAGGTTTATCCACTACTATATTTAGTATGCAATTTTATTTAATTTAAAATCACTTTCTACTTTTTAATGTGATTCCTTTTTGACTTATGGATTATTTAGAAATGAGTCACTTAATTTATAAATGTATAAAAATTTTATTTTTTTATTATGAGTGTCTTCTTACTATTATCAGAGAACATACTTCATTTATTGTAATTCTGTGACAAAAGTAATATTTGATTTATGGCAGAGCACGTGACCAGTTTGATAAATGTATCATATACACTGAAAGAAACTTGAATTTTGCAGTTTTAATGCAATATTATATAAATGTCAATTAGATAAAGTTGCAAATGTTATTTTTCAAATATACTATATTCTTTATGAGTATTTTGGTCTACTTTTACTATACCTTACTGAGAGATATGTGTGAAAATTTTTGAGTGTAATTGGAGATTTGCTCATTTCTCCTTTTATTAATATCCATCTGTTTTATGCATTTTGAGACCATGCTAATAACTGAATACATATTGAGATTCATAAAATTTTCCTGTGGATGGACATGTTTATCAGTATGAAATATGCTTATTCATCTTGGTTATCATTCTTATATTAAATTATACTTTTCATGTAACATTGCAGTTATTCTAGCCTTCTTTTGGTTAATATTTGTCTGCTATAATTTCTTCGATCCTTTTAATTCAACTTTACAGTGCATATGTATTCAACTCTGTATCTCAAAAACAGCATTGAATTACATATTTTTAATACAATTATAAATTTAGAAATTACTTAGTCTACTACTTTTTAATGTAGTTATTGATATATGTGGGTTTAAATATGCCAGTTATTAATACATTTAGAAATAAAGTTGTCCCATATCTCTATGTTCTTTCTTCCTTTTTGGCTTTTATGTTAACCAATATTTTATTGTTATTATTACGGTATTATTTTCCACTTCTCTATTTTTATTTCATCGTTAGTTATATATTTTTCTATTAGCTGAAATAACTTTTAGATTAAGTCATATTTAAATAAGTAAAGAAAACACCTTGGCACATTGTCTAATTTAAATTATTACTTTATCATCTATTACCAAATACAAAGACCTTATTAATTATATTTATTCTTTCAGCCTTTTATGTGATTTTGTCAGGTATTATAATTCTTCATATATTTAAATCCTATTATTTGATAATCATCTTGATTTCCTTGCATATGCTCTTTTTCTTAGATGTATTAGATGCTGTGTTGCCTGCTGTGATAATTAATTTTATGCATCAATGTGACTAAGCCACAGAATACTCAGAAATCTGGCAGACATTATCCACAATGTGTCTGTGAGGGTGTTCTGGATCAGATTAACACTTTCAATCAATTGAAGACCTGAATGTAACAAAAAGACTGAGTAAAAAGGTACTCCTTTTTACTGACTACCTCAAACTGGGACAGCAGTCTTTTCCTGTCTTCTAACTTGAATTGAAACATCAAAACTTCTTGGGTGCCAAGTCTGCTGACTTTTGACCTGGAATCACACTATCAGCTGTCCTGTTTTTCAAGCTTTTGGACTCAAACTAGAACTTGTACCATTGGCTCTCCTGGTTGGCAGGCCTTTGGATTCAGACTGGTGTTACACCAGATTGTGGGACTTCTCAGCTTTTATAATGATGTGAGCCAACTCCTTATAATACATATGTCATATGAGGAAAATTTATTATAAGGAGTTGGCTGACACAATTTGAGGGGACTTCAAAAATTCATTAAAAATTCAAAGACAAAAATAAAGCATATCAACTTTATTGCTCAAACAAGCTCCATCAAGTTCAAGACACTATTTTAAGCAATCACACCAGCCATTTAGTCCATCCCTGAAGAACTAAGGGTCCTGGGAACTTAACCACATAAATACAGTCTTTTTTACTTTATTACCTAAAGTAAAAATGAGTACCCATTAAAGATTTTTTTTGACGTTAAGAAACAAAAAGAAGTCAGAAAGGACTAAATTAAAACTGTATGGTAGATACCTAATAACTTTCCATCAAAACTCTTATAAAAATACCCTTTTTTGATGATAGGAATGAGCAGAAGCATTATCATAGTAGAGGACTCGCTGGTGAAGCTTTCACAGGTGTTTTTCTGCTAAAACTTTCCCTTTCTTAAAGTACTCTCTCAGGAAGCAATTGTCTCTCCAGAAAGCCAATAAATATTGGATATTCTCTTGGAATAAGGAAACTGAGGAAAGTGGATTGGGGAAGGGCCAAAAGCAAAAAGAGCACATATTCTCTGATGGAAACTAGCTTTAATCTGATCTCACTTTGTGCCCTAATCTGAGGCACAAAATATACATCAAATTGTCCTCTCCTGGAGGCAAGGGGTCCAGCTAGTTTTGGGGAATGCTCAAGCAAAGTGCCTTGAGGATTCCCCAAAACTGTTGCAATGACCTTTGCTCATGATAGCAATTGCTTTGTTTTGCTCATGCTATTGTTGCTTTGACTGGATCACTTCCAACTCTTGATAGCCATCACTATGTGCATTGTCTTCAGGATTGTACTGGTGAAGCCATGTTTTATTTCCTGTTACAATTTCTTCAAGTAAATGCTTAAGGATCTTGATCCTACTTGCTTTAAATTTCCATTGAAAGCTCTGCTCTTGTCTGCAGCCAATCTGGCTACAACAATTTTGGCACCCATCAAGTGGAAAGTTTGCTTAGCTTCAGTTTTTTTAGTCAGAATTGTGTAGGTTGAATCAATTGAGATATCTTTGATATTGGCTATTGTTTCTGCTGTTAATCATTAATCTTCTTCAATTATGGCATAAACAAAATTAATTTCTTTTTCACAAATTGATATGAATGATCTGTTGCTGCAGGCTTCATCTTTAACATCATTTTGTCTTATCCATTTGTAAGCTGCTGATTTCTTTAGGTCATTGTTTCCATAAACTTTTCATAAAGGATTAATGATTTCACCATTCTTCTACCCAAGCTTCACCATAAAAGTGATGTTTGTTTTTGCTTCAATTTTTGCAAAATTTATGTTTTACTGATAGTGTCTTTTCAGACTGATGTCTTACCCTTCTTAGTGCCTCATACTACATCTTGTTCAGATGTGTTATAATGAGTTAGTACAAATCTACTTTGGTGGAAAAAAATTGAAATACATGTATAGTTTTTAAAAAAATATGTTTTTCATAAAATTTTTGAATATCTCTCCTGTGTGTGTATGTGTATCTTTTGTATATATGTATATATATACACACACAGACATATATAAGACATTTATTATACAGAATTAGTTCACATGATATATCTGTGTTACTAGATATGTAGGTATATATATTTTCCTATTGGTTCTGTTTCTCTGAAAAACTCTAACTAATTTACCCACCCAGCTCATTTTTACTGGCATGTACACTGCTACAGCTCACAGCTTTATCCTTTATCTACAGAATTGTTGTTGACCAGATAGAACCATCTACTCCGGGAATTTCTGTCCAATTCCCCCAATCCTCATCCTTATCTTTGACAATCAGCTGACAATTAACTGACATATTAATAACAATAGCTGAACCCCTTTCTGTGAGGGAAGCCAATTTGATGTATGGTTGTGCTTCAATTTATCCAAATGAATCAGCTTAAAGCTAGTTTCCATCAGAGACTATGCACTTTCTTTGCTTTTGGCCCCTGCCAAGTGCACTTCTCTTATGCCAATAGTTTTCATAGAGAAGAGATTGGACTGTTAGACTTGGACTGGAGATATATGAATAGGGTCAGTTGAGAATTTTGAATCCTTAAGTTCCCCTGAATTTTCTGAGTCTATATTCTTAATTTCTTGTGTCTCTAATGTCTATTAATTTATATTGTAACATTAGAATTTGTACTTGATTCTACTTTATTCATCAACTTCCCTGCTGGAATTCCCTTTTATTTATTTTCTTGAAGATGTTAGTATTATTTATATTAAATTTGTGTTTGTTAACTGCAATGCATAATTTTTCTGAGAGTCTGTTTCAGTTATCTATTTACTTTCTCTTGCTTTTGGTCCTTTATGACTGATAATTTGTGATTAAATGCTTGGCATTATGTATGAAAAACTCCAGTAGGGTAATTTTGATCAAGAGATCAAAAGAAGGGATAAAAACGTCACAAAATGGCCTCTATAAAAAACACATTAGAGAGGTTTTTGTAAAGATGTTTGTCATAACAATGAATAAAGAAGTCTAGCTATGAACAAAGATGATGTTGGGGTCCAAAGAAAATTACCAGACACCTAAACTAGTCATTGAAGGGTTGGAAAGAAGTGTTGAATGTAGATAATTGCAAAAAAGAAATAGTAATTTTGTGGTTTGTGATAACAGTGAATAGCTGATAACTACAATTCTATCAAGACTTTGTAGAGCAGTCCCAAACCACAAATACATTCAAGGGCTATATAGGAAGTAACATGACAGATTTCACTCAGCAATGCAAGCAGACTCTAAGTATAGGGTTTGTTGTTTGTCACAGCAGGAGAATGGAGCCTTAGGTAGTTCTGCCAAGCCCCACTCATTATAGTGATGGCCACTCTGTTGAGATTAATTTAAAAGCCATTTTTAAGGGGTTCTTATAGTGATGGGATTTGCTGTCTATTTCTTGAAACCAAAAAAAATCTTTAATTTTTTTTTCTGTGTACTTTTTCTAACTGGTATTATTTGACAACTCTGAGCCAAACAATAAAATAACAGTAGTTTAAGACAATGTGTATGCATATATATATAGCATCTATATGGTTATTCTTAGTTTTATTATACATACATGTCAATATATATGTATAGTATGTATGCTATATATGTATAAATCTGTGTCTGTGCATGTGTGCATATACAGGGATAAATATATGCACACACACACACATATGTGTATATATAATGGTAAGCATCTTACAACGACCTACCATCTTAACAAACTAATAACTATTCATTCCAAAATTTGAGACTGAGTAATCATGCAATGGATAAATAGATAAATCACCTGTCATCAAAACTCACGACTGTATATGATTCCTTTATTGTTATAATTTTAACATATATGTCAGGAAACAAATACTGATTGACTGACTACAGTGTAACATACACTGTCCTTTATTTTTATTTATTTACATTTGAGACAGGGTCTTACTCTGTTGCCCAGGCTGGAGTGCAGTGGCATGATCAGAGTTCAATGTAACTCTAAACTTTTGGGTTCAAGCAATCCTCCCACTTCAACCTCCCAAGTAGCTGGGACTACAGGCACACAACACCATACTTTGTTTTTTTTGTTGTTGTTGTTCTTGTTGTTGTTATTGAGACAGAGGTCTCTCTATGCTGCCCAGTCTGGCCTCAAACAATCCCCCTGCTTCAGCCTCCTAAAGAACTAAGATTACAAACATAAGCTACCATGCTGAGTCTTATAGTGTTCTTTAAAATGAGGATAGAACCAGCACTACCCCAAATCAAACAGCAACTGTATGTAAATTGAGACACATTGCTGCCATCTTCCAGGATGTATTGGTAATAATTTTTAAAAAAATTAGGATGATTCTAATGTTAATGTTACTCCTTAGAAAAGTGAGATGCAGAAGCTGTAAAAGCTATATGCTTAAGCCCTTATGGAATGACTAACTCATCCCAATTTTCCAAGGACATTTCCAATTTTAGCACTGAAAACCCCACATCCAGGGAACTGTGTAGTTCTAGGCCAACCAGAATGGTTGGTCACCCTACTGGAAATAGTGGGGTAAAAGATAAAGCTTCTTTCTTTAAAACCTTACATTTAAGTTTTCAAAACCCACAATTAAATATAAAGAAATATGTAAAATGCATGGTTCAAAGTAAATTAGTTATGTAGTGAAAAAGATCAAAATTCAGGATAACGCAAGATTTTGGTTGTAGCTTTAGGGAGTGCTAACTTTGTCTGAGATTAAGAGAAGAAACAAATAATAATTCCATTTTGATTAAATGTCTAAACCAGTGTCTCAAGTTAGCCTCAATAAAGAAAGAAGTGCATTAGAAAAGCACAAAAGACTTCATTCTATTTTCAGATTTGTCAATAGTCAGCTGTGTGACCCTGAATAAGCCACTTAACTTTACTGAGTCTGAATTTCTTCACCTTAAATTACAGAAGATGAGCAATATAATCTTTGTGGTTCTTTCTTGCTCTAAAATGATAAAATAACCTTCCCAATCAAGATTTAAATTTTTCCAACTTTATCTTCAGACATAATAAACATCATGTCATCTGTTTCTGTCTAGTTGCTACTCAAACAGTTAATAAGTAGAAAAAAAATGGCCTTTTGCCTTTTGGATGTTATTTATTGTTCATCAGAAGTTGTATGGCGAATAGAAATGTATTATTATGTCACATTTTACTTGCTGGGAAGGAATATTAACTAATAATGGAAATGTTTACAGCACAATGCATTTGTACAAAAGAGTTTGCCTTCTGCACAAAACTGATGAGGGATTTTTGAACTAGTTCATTTCCTCCTTATGACTTCTTAAAAAAGATTTCCACTTGCTGGGCAATCATTTAAAGAGCAAAGTGAAGTTTATAGTTTATATCCCTTGTGGCGTATATTGAGGGGGCAAAGAGTTTCTCAGTGGTGGGATATTTAAAGCCATTTTATACTGCAGTGATCATAAGCAATTATCTCCCCAGTGATTGCTCTTCCAGGGCTTTTTTCACTATACAGACTTATTAAGCCCATGAGGTTTTGAATCCAATAATCTGGTTTGAAACCAGTTCAGTTACTTACTCATTTTGACACTGTAGACAGGCTTGTTACTTTTTATAAAATAGATAATATTTCCCGTATCACAGAGTTATTTGAAGCTTCAGTGTGATAATATAGATAAAATGCTAAGTATGGTACTTGAAACATACTAGCTGTGCAATAAATGTTTGCTGGAACTATGATTATTTTAAGATTCAAAACAAGCTCTATAGATAAATTAATAATAAAGCAGTGGTATGCCATTTGGCACTACTGAGCAATCTTTTAATATACCTAAGCCAATTTTTATCTATTATGCAAGGTATTTATAAGTGTCATAAATTTCATCGTGGTCAGTAAATTAGACTTTGGATTTCACCTATTTCAGATAATAGCTGACTCAGTTCTAAGTGTTCACAGGCGCACACAACGAAGTACTTACTTTTAGTTTGGAGTAAGTGTACATTGAGTAAACATAAAGTGGATGCTAGAAACATTAAATACGTAAACTTTAGATATGAGTTTAACCTAAATAGTTGACATGAAATATAAAATAGAATAGTTTTTAGAAAAAAATGGGGCTGTCATAGAATATAGGTAAAGTCAATTCTTTTTTATCTTTGTTTTAATTATGCTAACAAAAGTGTTCCTCAGAAGGAAATTATTTTTACATGAGTCAATTGATTTTATAAAGGAGATAAATAGTTTGCAAAACACAGGCTCAAAATCAACATCTTAAACTTTATAAGAGCTTTGCCGTATCTAAGTTTGAAGATTATTGTCTTATAGACACAAACAATGATTAAAAGCAAATGAAATAACTCACAGAATTTCTTTCATAATACAGAGTAGAATGCACACAAAATACTTTACATTTTATATTGTTTACAGGTTGGGTAGAAAAGAAAGTGAAATTTTGAAAATTTAATATCTACATTTGTGTTTTAAGGAGGTTTAGCTCTCTATGACCCAATGGTGTTGCTTAAGTCTTCAAGTCATCACTAACCTTTCCTATTTCAACAATACAAGACTTAGAGTGCATTCATATCATATTGCTATTCCAAGAAGCAAGATATTTTATGATCACATAAATGCCTCATTTCCAGAAAATATGTAGAATATCTTTTAGAATATAATTACTCTAGGTCTCAGTAGAATAATTGAACAATGAAAGAAAGTTTACATGGAAAAATGGAAAAAAAAATTAAAGTTTTTATATTGTTAAATTTTTTTCTATGTGTTAGTACATAAGAGTCTACTCCCTTTTTTCTGACCCCTAGAAATTTCCAACATTTTACTTTTCTTCTATAGAACGTACATATTTATTAATGTTTCCATCATATAAAAAATGGTATGTAACCTCTTGGAAAGTTGTCACTAAAGACAAATTGTTGGTACATATGAAGGAAATATAGTGGTATTCAAGGAAAGAAAAACTGTATCCTTTTTATGCTTATAGTGTTATCAAGTTTTAAAGGATTTCCATGTCTTCTCAATAAAGTTCTTCAGATACAGATCATTTCTGTGCGAATAGGATATCCCTTTACAATTATTCTTGGGATTTCTTGATATCTTTTACTCATCCATATGAGAGAAAGGGCAGTTAGAGTTTTGTCAGTTGTGCTTTAGCTTTCCCGAAGGTAATATCGCACATAGAATTAGATTAAGTGATCAGCACCTGAAAAAATAAAAAATAATGTACAAATGTAAATAATTACACCTGCAATTAGATTGACAATGGTAATGCATATCATTATTTATCTATTCTTTCGAATATAGTAATAGTGGTAAAGAAATGAAGAAGACAATGCTGTCCTTGAAAATATCTCAGCTTAGTACAAGTTTTATTAACTCCTAAGGCAAGTATATATATCAAAACACTTTATATTTAATATATAATATTCTGCATATACGTATATCCCCTTTATGTGTATTATATACTTATATATTTTATGTTTAATCATATAGTATGTAAAATATCTAAATTTTACATGTAAGTATTTTTAACATTTCATAATTTATAAAACATTTGTTACATGTCAGGAATGTAGCACACTTACACTGTTCTAACAATCATAACATTAAATGGCATATATTACTATCTTGATTTCTTTTGAGATTTAAAAAATGGGATTTTTAGGAAGCTTAGAAAATTCCCAAGTGCACTTCTTGTAGAAATATGTTACGGTTTCCTGATTTTGAAGCACTATACTCTGTTATCTTATGCTATATTATTAAGAATTAAATGGTTATATTTGAAGTTTGGCTTATGACAATAGTATTCAGACCTGGCACTTAATCAAAATCACCTGGGGACCTATTAAATATACATTTTCTCTTGCACCAATTCAGTTTTAATAAACTCTGACTGTGCAATCATAGAATATGCAATTTTAAAAGACTCCCCAGGTGACTGTGATGCACTGATAAGTGTGAAAACCCCTCAGTCTTACTTTTTCAAACTCTAATTATCATATTCCATTCAAAATTTAGCACCTCAATATATTAAGTTGCACATACATATAGTCTCAGTAAGAACATTGAGGTCAGGTGCAGTGGCTCACTCCTGTAATCCCAGCACTTTGGGAGGCCAAGGAGGGTGGATCACGAGGTCAGGAGTTCAAGACCAGCCTGGCCAACATTGTGAAATCCTGTCTCTACTACAAATACAAAAATTAGCTGCACATGGTGGTGGGTGCCTGTAATCCCAGCTACTCGGGAGGCTGAGGCAGAGAATTGCTTGAACCTGGGAGGCGGAGGTTGCAGTGAGCTGAGATTGTGCCACTGTACTCCAGCCTGGGTGACAGGACGAGACTCTGTCTCAAAATGGCTCACGCCTGTAATCTCAGCACTTTGGGAGTCCAAGGTGGGTGGATCATGAGGTCAAGAGTTAGAGACCATACTGGCCAACATGGTGAAACCCTGTCTCTACTAAAAATACAAAAATTAGCCAGGCATGGTGGCACGCACCTGTAGTTCCAGCTACTCAGGAGGCTGAAGCAGGAGAATTGCTTGAATCTGGGAGGCGGAGGTTGCAGTGAGCTGAGATTGCACCACTGCATTGCCAATAGAGTGAGACTCCATTACAAAAAAAAGAAAATCATTGAAATTGAAACAATGTTGACAGCATATATGCTTTTTAAATCTAAAATGTAGTATGGTGATAGTAACCCAAAAAACTCAAGCAATTTTTTTTCTGACTTCATTGACAGTTTCCTGCTAATAAGAAAAAATAGGGATGTCCAAGAAAAACACCACTAGGATTTTCATTAGGCAAAGACTCAAATTATGTTATTTTGTTTTATTTTAAATGCAGCATACTGTGAATTTCATTTCCATATTAAAAAGACAATATTTACTTACATAGCAATGTACAATTACATAGCAATGTACAATTATCAAAACTAAGAGATCAAGGTCACTACAATATTATTAACTAAATTATTTTGTTTTGATTTCAGCATTTTTTTATTGAAATACTTTTTACGTTTCAAGATCAACTCATGACCAACTATATTGTTTAGATTTTATGTCCAATTAGTGTTCCCCATTCAATGAATGTTCCATAATGTTTACTAGTTGTTCTTTTCCGTGATACTTTTGAAGAGTATTGGCCAATTATTTTGGTAAATGTTTTTCAATTTTAGTTTATTTTTATGGTACAGTCATGTGCCACATAATGAAATTTTGGTCAACGACAGACTACATGTACAACATTGGACAGTGGTCCAATCAGATTATAATGAAGCTGCCCTATATAGGTGTACTTATCAGGGGAAACCGCACCCCCAATATTTATTGTGGGTTATTTTCTATTCCCTAAGCATCCTGCCTGGTCTGAGAAATATAGGGAAAGAACACAAAAGAGAGAAATTTTAAAGCTGGATGTTCGGGGGAGATATCACATGTCGGCAGTTTCCATGATGTTCTCTGAGCCATAAAACCAGCAAGTTTTTATTAGAGATTTTCAGAAGGCGAGGGAGTGCACAAATAGGGTGTGGGTCACAGAGATCACATACTTCACAAGGTAATAAAATATCACAAAACAAGTGGAGGCAGGATGAGATCACAGGACCACAGGAGGTGGTGAAATTAAAATTGCTAATGAAGTTTTGGGCACACATTGTCATTGATAACATCTTATTAGGAGACAGGATTTGAGAGCAGACAACCTGTCTGACCAAAATTTATTAGGTGGGAATTTCCTTGTCCTAATAAGCCTGGGAGCGCTACAGGACACAGCGGCTTATTTCATCCCCTTGACTTTGACCGTAAAAGGTGGCCGCCTTAAGGGGGCCGTCTGTAGACCTACCCTCAGGGCGTATTCTCTTTCTCAGGGATGTTCCTTGCTGAGAAAAAGAATTCAGCAATAGTTCTCCTATTTGCCTTTGAAACAAGAGAAATATGGCTCTGTTCCATCCAGCTCACCAGCAGTCAGAAGTCTTATCTCTCTTGTTTCCTTTAACATTGCTGTTATCCTGTTCTGTTTTCAAGATGCCCAGATTTTATATTCTTCACACACACATGCTCTACAAACAATTTGTGCAGTTAATGCAATCATCACAGGATCTGAGGTGACATATATCCTCTGCAGCTTACAAAGAAGATGATGGGGTTAAGATAGTAAAGACAGGCATAGGAAATCATAAGGGTATTGATTGGGGAAGTGATAAGTGTCCGTGAAATCTCCACAATTTATGTTCAGAGATTGCAGTAAAGACAGGCATAAGAAATTATAAAAGTATTAATTTGGAGAACTAATAAATGTGCATGAAATATTCACAATGTATGTTCTTCTGCCATGGCTTCAGCCAGTCCCTTCATTCAGGGTCCCTGATTTCCCGCAACAGTACGGTTTAATTTTTCCACTGTATTTTTACCATACCTTTAAATTTTAGGTATATATAGACAGATAGATACTTCCATTGTGTTACAGTTGCCCACAGTATTCATCACAGTATCATGCTGTGCAGGTTAGTAGCCTGGAGCAATAGACTTTATCATATTTCGTAGGTGTGCAGTAGGCTATACCATCTGGATTTGTGTAACCATGCTCGTTGATGTTCACAGTATGAAAATCTACCAGTGAATGTTTTAAAATGTATCTTGGTGGTGAATGCCTGACTGTATATCTTTTTCATCCTTTTGTATTTAAGCCATATGTATTTTTATGTGTTTAATTGGTTTCTTATATATAACATACCATTGGATCTTGCTTTGAAAGATGGAAAATTTCTTTTAATTGGTACATTGGATTACTTATACTTTAATTTAATTATTAATAAATAGTTTAAATCTTCATCTTTTGAATTTCTTGTGAGACAGTTTCAATGTTTGTGTCAAGAAAAATGGACTTGAATCTATTATTTCTGAGGATAACTGTGACTCTTATAAGAGGTTGTTTTATTCTGTATTTTATAAGTCTCTCTCTATTTTGTTTCTTTGTTTGTTTTTGTTTTTTTACTGATGGCCAGAAATCGTCTAGAGGAGAGTAGAAATTGAGGATAAATACATAGTTTTTATTCCTGGAAATGAATACTTGTTTTCTTTTAGGCCTCTAGGATATGGATTTGTATTAATCTAGTTAACAGTTATTATCATTATTTTAAGCAATCAGATACATATTTTTAAATGCACAAATGAGAAAAATATTTTTATATTTATATTAAATGTATAATTTCCTGTGCTCTTCACTCCATTATGTAGATTCGGTTTTCTATCTGAGATCATTTACCTGTTGCCTAAAACAATAAATTTAACATTTCTTATAGTGCCAATCGACTGGCAATAGATTTTCTCACCTTCTATTTGTCTGAAGAAGTCTTTATTTCAAGTCCTTTAGTTTTTGAATATATTTTTTCTGAATTTAGACATATAGGTCAAATTTTTTCTTCTACTACTTTAAAGATGCTGTTCTGTTGATTTCACATGTCCATATTTTCTCATAACTTGTCTGCTGACATTATCTTTTTTCCTTTGAATGAAATGTTATCTGTTTTCACTGATTGTCTATAAAATTTTCTTTTTTCACTGATTTTATGTGATTTAATTGGAAAATATTTGAATATGATTTCTTCAGATATTTTATTCTTTCCTTCTGTCTGCTCCCTCTTCTGTTTGAACTCCTAATCTATGTGAGAAACTTAATATCATCCCACTAGTCACAGAGGTTTGTTTTCCATTTCAATCTTTTCTCTTTCTGTGCTTATTTTTGATATTTCTTGTTAAGTCTTAAATACCACCGATTTTTTTCTAAAGTGTCTAATCTGCCCTAATCTTTTCCAGTAACTCTTTCAGTTCAATATTGCATTTTTTATCATTACAAGTTCCTTTGGTTATTTTTATTACTTCCATTTTATACTTGTCTTCATTTATTTTCTTTTGAATATTTAAATGTAATATAATACATAAAATATTATATATGCACACAATAAGTTTGCACTTGAGGTAGTTGATAGATTCTTGGAAACTGCAAATTTAAGTGAAACTATATATATAACAGAAACATTTTTCTTCTCACTGATGTTATGACAAAATTACATTAAATGAAATTACGTTATTTGAAAACCTGCTATATGTTATTTCTCTTAAAGTTGCAGTTGTCAAGAACCAATTATTGATGTCAAGTAAGAATTTATCGTGATATATTTAAAATAGTTTTAAAAAACCTTTTTTTTCCCTAAATTAATTCTCTTCATTGGTACTATGTCCCATAAATTATAGCCCCTTTCTACCTCCCCAAACACCGGTTTCTTTCTGCTCAACATAGCTGGAATATAATGCTCTATTTGAGTTCCCATTTTCTGCCATGATGTCTAGAAACTGCCTTGTAGCAGAAAACCATGGTTCTCATAGGGATAACCTTATTTCTATCTTTTTCCTCATGAAACATTACTCTGCACTACCTCTTGCCTCGTATCTGAAGACAGTTATTCTGTATAATGTGTCCAATTTTCTAGTGGTTTATAGCGAGAAAAATCTCATCAGAACTGATTTATTACTTCTCTAGTGGAGGGAAAAACCTGTAACTTTTGATTAAGTGTATTTATAATTTTATTTAAAAGGTTAGCAGAGCACTTAAATTTTCCTAATCATGTTTTTAAAATAATACACTTATTTTTATTCTTATAACCATATTTATTTGTTATTTCCTTTTTTTCTTTGAGACAGAGAGTTTTGCCTTGTCATGTAGGCTGGAGTGCAGTGGCACAATCTCGGCGCACTGCGATCTCCGCCTCCTGGGTTCAAGTAATTCTGCCTCAGCCTCCCAAGTAGCTGAGATTACATGCGTGTGTCAACACGCCTGGCTAATATTTTGTTACTTCCTTAGAGAGCAATCTCTGATGATTATCTAAAACAGGTAGACCCTCCTGTTACTCTTTATTTTCTTCAGAGTGCTTAGTCCCATCTATAATTATATTTCATATTTACTTTCTTTTCATTATATGTCAGTCCCATTAGAATATAAGCTCCATGAAGGAAGGGGGTTTGTCTCTATAATTTTTTATTGTTAGAGCTCCAGCCTATAGAACAAGTCCTGGTATATCATATATGCTCAGATATCTGTTAGCTGCCATAAAGATACTATGGTAGCTTGATCATGAAAATAAATGTTTTATGAAGTAGAATAAAAAATATTTACCAAGAAAAAATAATAAAAAGAGAGATTTAATTCACATAAAGCCAACAGAAAATACATGTGTTAGTTACTATACTTTTAAACGTGAAAATATCAAAATGGTTTTTAAAAAATAGAAAAAAAGGAAAGAAATATTGAACTAAGCAAGGTCACTTAATACTAGATCTTTTCTTTCTTAAAGATAAACTCCAACTGTGTTTTGTAATTTGAATTAGACATGAAAGCAACCATAAATATCAGTGATGAATCACAACTGTGTATGGGATGAAAGGGTATGTGCCTTATTTATTTATTTATTTATTTATTTATTTATTTATTTTTTTGAGATGGGGTTTCACTCTTGCTGCCTAGGCTGGAGTACAATGGCATGATCTCGACTCACTGCAACCTCCGTCTCCCGGGTTCAAGTGATTCTCCTGCCTCAGCCTCCTGAGTAGTTGGGGTTACAGGCACCTGCCATCACGCCAAGCTAATTTTTGGTATTTTAATATAGAAGGGGTTTCACCATGTTGGCCAGGCTGGTCTTGAACTCCTGACCTCAGGTGATCCACCCGCCTCGGCCTCCCAAAGTTTTGGGATTACAGACATGAGCCACTGCACCCGGCTCTATATGCCATTTTTTATTGTCAGTTTTAGGACTGGGACGTTTTGTTACAGACTGAAAAATAAATAGTTTAATATTCAGGTTTTATATTTAGCATCCCATGTATTGCATAAGTTAAGATCTAAAACACATGATAAAATATATTCATTAAAACTATTTTTCCCTAATTTTAATATGTACATATAAAATACAGAAATCAGGCATATGTATAAGTATACATGTCTTATAATTTTGAACTCAGTGGATTCATAGCCAAAGATAGCAAGGCATTTTGTAAAACAGAAGAGAGCTGCTTCATGTAAAATGTCAAGGATACAAGATATGGTATGATTATTTTTCAATTTATTTCCTGAATCACTTGATATGTACACCCTTTACTGTTTAATCATTATTAAACTACTTATTTATTTTTCATAAAATATTGTAGCTTTTTATACATGTATAGATACTTTTTCTGTTTTTTTTTTTTTAAGAGTATATGGGAGGAATAGGTTTGATATTTAGTATAAATATTAGTTAATATTATGTTTTGCAGTTATCATTGTGTATTAAGATATAATATTTTAGGTTTGCCGTTTGGGTGACAAATGCATGGTCTTGCAAAAATGTACCTAAAGTAACAATAGAAAAATTTATGATAATTTTTATTAAATGTTTTCATTAAAGAATTTCCACAATATACTATTAAATAAAGTGAACATAGGTGTAAAAAAAAATGTAATCTGGTGACGTGAAATACCTAATTATGCAAACAAATAGAGATAGTCATTCATTTGTCTTCCTTTATTATGTTTCTCTTCTTGGAGGGGAGGATAAAAAGATATTAGGTCACTGATTGATTTAATCAGAGAAGACCTAAATAGAGGTCTGTCATAGGTTGGGTTCTCTAGTGGCTGAGCCTGAAATGGGAAATTCTTATTTGTTTCTGGAGAAAGTGTTCTCAAGAGGAGAGTCAGAGGAGGAGGGCAGAGTAGGGAGAAAAGCTCAGCAAAATTGTGGTGTCACCTGGAAGCTTGTTTCAGTCTGATCCCCTAGGAAAGTTCTAAAACTTGAATTTTTTCACAAAGTTGGTCCTACCCTGAGGCATTCTGTTTCTGTCTGCTCTTCAGCTGTCATAAGGTATCTTTAATGCTTTTTAGGGAAGCTTTTTCTTTCTTATACTTTGCTTTAAGTTTTTGATTAACATATCTGAGCCTGGTTTTTGTTTTTGTTTTTGTTTTTTTCTCTTTCCTCGGAATCGACAGTGTTTGTAAGTGTTATTATCCTACCTCTCTGAGGTACTCAAGACATTATACCAGTTGGTGCATCTAACTCCATAAGTACTCCTTTGCAGTTTGTAATGGTGAAAATCTTAGCAATGCCACTGTTAAAGCATGATAGGAACTAACAATACTTAACCTTCAGTAGTGAGGTCCTCCTTGTCCCCGAGCCATTACGTTATCCATACCTAGCATTCCAACTTAGAGAAACCTCCTAATGTATGGAATTAACTTGAGCAAGATAACATAACGTCAGGCATTTTTGGTTTATTAAAGGCAGCAGAGAGATGACAGAATGCAAAATAAATCAGGATAATTCCATGTACTCCCTCTCCATTCCTCCACAGAGCAAAAGATAGCATAAAAGTGATTTCCAGATCTCCCATGACCTTAGATGAACTTTCAAAAAGTTTAATCGCAGCAAGCAAGAATCTGTCAAATGGGGCAAGGAGAAACTGTGATGAAGCTGTGGGCAGAGCTTTGCTAAAGGTAAGGAAATGTGTTTCCTGCTCGTTTCTTCCGTGGGTGATAAGAAACCACAGGGAATGATAAAATGGTGCTCAGAAGGATTCTGAGACCATCAGACACATCAGCAGCATGGGATACCAGAAAAAACATTAGAACAAGGTGGCTGATGGCACCTGAGCATAAGATCTTGTCTAGAATAATGAGACTAAAATTTTGTACAAATGCCTTTTAACACCAAATGTATATAAATGTTATTTCCAGGTACAAGAAACAAAGTGAGACTTCACAGTAGTAGGTGAATTTGAAGTTGTGTATTCTACATGGAAGGTCAACTACATCCATACTTTAATGTTAGGAAAGGAAGCTGAGGTTACATATTTCAATTGTGGCTCTGGGAGTTGGAACTGATTCCCTTAAAAGATAGTGGAAACCACAAAAAAAAAAAAAATTAAAAATGACAATAATAGAAACTGACCTATCTACTTAAGGTGGTGAAGGACAAATGGGCTACTTACTTATCTTTCACTGAAAAAAAAAAAAAAAAAAAATGAAGCCTATGGCTGGTGCCACATATGAGTGAATCACACTGTAGAGAGGGCACAAGCTAAAAAATTAAAATATGGCTCTTAACCAATAAATCTTGGGAACCTCAGGATAAACAATCAAGTCTACAACTCAGGATGTAAACAAAAACTAATTCTCACGAAATTTAAACTCACCGATGAAAAATAAAATAGTATTCAAGATAACAGAAACAACAAATGAGGGAAACTGACTCTTCTCACATTACCCTCCAATACTATACACTTTTGTATTTGTATTATTTTATACTAATTTATTGTTACCATTGTACTAAAATGATTAAAGATGACTTTGCATAACTATTTATTTTTATTTATTTGTTTATTTTGAGACGGAGTCTCGCTCTGTAGCCCAGGCTGGAGTGCAGTGGTGCGATCTCGGCTCACAGCAAGCTCCGCCTCCCGGGTTCACGCCATCCTCCTGCCTCAGCCTCCTGAGTAGCTGGGACTACAGGCACCCACCACCACGTCCGGCTAATTTTTTTGTATTTTTTAGCAGAGATGGGATTTCACCGTGTTAGCCAGGATGGTCTCGATCTCCTGAACTCGTGATCTGCCCGCCTCGGCCTCCCAAAGTGTTGGGATTACAAGCGTGAGCCACCGTGCCCAGCCCAAGTAACCATTTCTAAAGATTCTTTTCAAATTAAAACAATAAAAGCCCTATAGCTGTTGTGGGCAGCAGGGCAGGGGGAGGTCTTGTTGTCCTAATATATTGAGAACATCCTTAGAATAATATAATTATTTTTCCTTGATAAAGATTGGCTTTTAGACCAATATCTGAGGGATAATCTCAGCAAAATGGCCAATGTAGACAACTTCAAGCTTATTGTCCCACATAAATATTGTGTAAAAAAGAAGCAGAAAACATCAGAATCAATTTTGTGGAAACTCTGAAAAACAGTCTAAAGTTTTCAGCAATCAAGTAAGAGTTGAATCAAGAAAAGTAACTTCAGAATCATAGGAATGTGTTGTAGCAACATTATTTGTCCTTATCCTACTCACATTATGGCAGGACAGCAGTTTTAAAATGGTAGAGATCTTAAAGTGGCAGCAACTCACGTTCTCAAAGTCGGGCAGTTTCCTTGTTTCCGGAGGGAGCAAAACAAACCTCATTGATAAAGTATTGGCTATGTCTATTTTAACCTGTCTGGGGGCTACATGCAATACTCGTGCAAGGTATTCACATCTGTTTTGCCTAACTTGCAATTCTGGTGGAAAATCAGAGAACATTGCTGGAAAACATTGTAATCAAGCTAACAATCCTTACATGCCTAGAGCAAAAAGTTTATACTCAAAATGTACAGTAAACTGCCTAAGGCAAAAGCTGGGTAGTTTTTTGTGGGAGAGAAATTATGATTTGTCAAAAGCAACTGTGTAAACCAGGGAACATAGAAAAGCATCTGGATACTCAGGGTAAGAATCTAAGAAAAAACCTGAGAAGAACCTGAGCTCTCCCTACTCTCAGGGCAAGCCTGGATAAGAGTTGAGAAACTGCCCCAGCACAAAGTCAGTTTTCAAAGACTAGGAAAGATGTGTGTTTCTCTTGTTCTATCTTTTATTTATTTATTTATTTATTCACTTTTTAGCTCCAAAAAAAAAAACACTGTCAAAACATTTGATAAACATAAACTAAGGAACAGAAACTTCAATGACCACATTGACAAGGGATACAGTCTTCTCAATAATAGTTTGGCAAAGACACTAAACAAATGGGCTACCACAGCCTTCAGTAAGTCCCCGACAAAAAAAAAAAAAAAAAAAACTAGGGAAGAGATTGAGTATAATTTCTGGAATGACCACATTATAATGCCCAAATGTCCAGTTTTCAGCAACAAAAAAAAAAACAATGCATATAAAACCAGTGAAGTACAGTTCATTCAAAGGAACAAAATAAATTGACATATATCATGCAGAAGGCTCAGATATTGAAATTACTAGACAACTATCTTAAGTATGTTCAAAGTGCTAAAAGGAAACACAAATAACTAAGTGAAATTAGAAAAATCTATATATGAACAAAATGAGAATTTTGACTATTAAGAGCAGTTAGGAAAAGTAATTAATAAGAAATTGTAGAGCTGAATAGTATAAAGACTAAAATAAAAATTTCACTATGGGGTTTCAATAACTAATTTTAGCTGGCAGAAGAATCAGTGAACCTGAAGATAGAGCAAATGAAATTATCAAGCCCACGGAGTAAAAAGGAAATATTAGGTTGGTACAAAAGTAATTGTAGTTTTGCCATTTGCACCAATCTAATAGAATGAAAACAAGGGAACAGAGCCTAAGGGGCTTCTGGGACACAATCAAGCTATATATGACAAAACTGCATTTCAAGAATGAGGGAAAATTAAGCATCTCTCAAATAAACAGAAACTGATAAAGTGTATTATTAGTTTGTCTATACTATAAGGAATGCCAAAGGGAGCCCTTCAGGTTGAAATAAAAGGATGCTAAACAGTAACTGAAAGCCATATGTAGAAATAAAGATCTACGATAGGAGTAAATATATCGGTAAATATAAAAGCAGGTATTATTGTAACAATACTTTCTATTTTCCAGCAAGATATAAAATAAAGGGCAAAAAAAATTTTGAATTTACATTATTTGGCACACTATGCATAAAAACGCAATTCATGATGACAATGACAATATAAAGGAGGGATGAAGAGGGTGAATAGAAGCAGAGTTTCTGTATGCTTTTAATGTTAAGTTGACGTCAACTAACAATTTACCATGTTAAATGTAACACTCATGATGAGTACAAAAATAATCTAAAAACTACACACAAAATGAAATGAGAAAATAATCAAAATGGTTCAGTACAAAAAGTTAACTAAACACAACAAAGGGAGTAATGAAGAATATGAGGGACAAACACTATGTAAGACAAACAGAAATAATAGGAAAATGGCAAAAGCAAGTTTTTTCTAATTAATGATTACTCTGAATATAAAGGAATTAAACTCATAAAAGGGCAAAATTGACAGAATGAATAATACAGAAGAAAAACTATGATCCAACTATATGATGTCTGTAAGAGACTAATATAAAGCACAAAGATATCTGTAGATTGAAAGTAAAAGAATGTAAAGGATATAGTATGCAAGAGAGCTGTGGTATCTATACTAATATCAGGGAGAAAATGGAATTTACATTAACAACTGTTGAAAGGACAAATAACATAATATATTGATAAGTATCTTAAATCATTAAGAAGATCTAACAATTATAAGCATGTGTTTTAAATAACAGAGTTCCCAAATTATATGAAGGAAACATTGACAATATTGAAAGGAAAAATAAACAATTCAACTCCCAATAATTGATAGACCAGTTATATAGAAAATCACTGTGGAAATGAAGGACTTGAAAAATAATATAAGCATCTAGACCTAACAGACAGACATATATATATATAAAACAATCCACCCAGTAACAGCAAAATAGATGTTCTTTTCAAATACATGACATGGAGTATTCTCCATGATATAGTACTATACATTAAGGCCACAAAAGAGATCTCAATGATTGGATGCTAAAAACAAATTACATGGAAAACTAGAAAATTCAAAAATTTTTGGCAATTAAACAACACACTGTTAAACAACTAATGGATCAAAGGAGAAATCCCAAAGGAAAATATATAGCCATAAACAAAAACCCAAATAACATATATCAAAATGTATGAGATCCAGCAAAAGCACTGCTTAGAAGGAAATTTCTAGCTATAATTTTTTAAATTAAAAAGAAAGCTCCCAAATCAATAACCTGACTTTACCTCAAAGAACTAGAAAAAAACAACAAGAACAAACTAAGCCCAAAACTAACAGAAAGAGGAAATTGTTAAGGCTAGAGCAGAGATAAGTAAAATAGAGAATAGAAAAACAATAGAGAAGATGAGTAGATCCAAAAGTTTGTTCGTTGGAAAGATCAGCAAAGTCTGACAAATATTTAGCTAGACTCAAAGAAATAAAGAAAGAAAACACAAATAACTAAAATATAGAGAAGAAAGAAAACTAGAGATAGAAGTGGGGACATACTGTTAACCTTCGGTAAATAAAAAGATTATAATACTATGAACAGTTGTATGCCAGCAACTTGGATAAGCTGGATGAAATGGGCAAATTCCTAGAATACCTTAAATGACTCAAGGTAGAAAATTTCAATAGACCCATAACAATAAACTGAATTAGTAATCGAAAACCTTCCCACAAAGTCCATGACAGGATGGCTTCACTAGCAAATTCTATTGGTTGTGTTATTAATTATGTATAAAAATCTATGACAATTCTCTACTACTCAGCTTTCTATAAAATAAGAATAAAACACTCATATCATGGTATTTCTATGAATGTGAAATCAGATAAAATAAGTCTATGCAGCTTTTGTAATAATATGATTATATTGGCAACTAACATTTGTATTTTCTTTTTTCTTTCTTTCTTTTTTTTTTTTTTTGAGTCAGAAGTCTCGCTCTGTGGCCCGGGCAGGAGTGCAGTGGCATGATCTCAGCTCACTGCAAGCTCTGCCTCCCGGGTTCACGCCGTTCTCCTGCCTCAGCCTCCTGCCTAGCTGGGAGCACAGGCGCCCGCCACCACACTCAGCTAATTTTTGTATTTTTAGTAGAGAAGGGGTTTCACCGTGTTAGCCAGGATGGTCTCGATCTCCTGACCTCCTGATCCACCTGCCTAGGTTACAATTCATTAAGACACCCCACTTAACCAAGAAGAGAATTAACGTAATCATGAACATGTCAGTTGAAGATGGGTAGAGAGAGTGAAGTTATGTGGCTTAAATTCCATCTCTACAGAAGAAGACTACAAGTTTAGGTTATTGCAGGATAATTCTAAGCAAATTATAGGAGGAGGACCCAAGCAGAATGTAAAAAGCTTAGGGTTCTAATTGTTTTCATTACCCATGCATTCTTGAGTAATTCTTAGTTCTTTTTCTTTTCACCTCCCTTCTATTTCCTTAACCTTGAAGTTTCACTTTTTAATAATTACAAATGTATGTGGAGTCTCTAGCACATATCTTTTGATATGCTTACCATATCAAAAGCATCTAATAAGTGTTACTTTCCTTCTCATTTTAATGCTGCCAAAATTACCTATTTTCTTAAACTGTAAATCAAAGAAAAAAATCCTTTAAATTTGTGCAATAAGACCATGCTTTGGGGTTGTATGTGTCTATTTAATAGAACTATTAATGTCTTGCCCATTTATTCTTTAAATCTTTGTCTAAACTATCACATCAGATGATAATATGTTATTTGATTTGAATCTATGTAATCCTTCACTAATTTTGTATTTTTAAGACGGGGTCCTAACTTTAAGTTGAATAAGACAACTCTCAAGTTATCTCTAAAGAGTTAAAGTAGACCCGGTTAGATTCAGATAGAATGCTAGGTTTTTGCTCCCTGAAACAAGTGGGGAGTCAGACAGACTAGTCAAAGAATTAATTTTTTCTCTCACCACCTACAACAAATTGCTAAAGTGAAAATAAATAGAATAGTCATATGTAAATTAGAGTATATATTTAAATCCAGTAGACAAACAATGAAGAGAGAGAGATAATTTAAGCTCAATCTTACTGGCTGTGAGAGCCACAGGAAAACAGATTATACTTTATGATAGAAGCAGAAGCATAAAATGATTGAATTAAATATCGGTATGAAGCTTTAGGAAAACTTTCACCTGTGCACACACCTCACACTTCCCAAAATGTTTTCCTGAGATTACCACTTCTGGAATCTAAAATGTAATATATGTGTAATAAATCAAAGTTGACTGTCAAAGGTAGAATATGGCATGGAATTTTCAGGTAGAATATGAGTGATAGTACAAATGTGGCAGTCTATCTCGGATGCCTTCCAAATTAGAATAAAGCTATGATTATACTAAGTGATGTTGTGATACAACGATAGGTCTATGTGTAACGTCAGGTATTGATAATTTCAGATGGAGGCATAGTAGCACTGTAGTGCATTGCTTTATTATTTGTCAAAGTCTCCGCGCTTATGGCAACAGAATGTGTTTGGATTTATGACAGCTGACAATGTGATTTAAATTATGAATCTGGGATTTTTTAATAGAATTTGAATAATCCAAAAGAATAAAAACTTAGATAGTTGTGATTAATTTTAACCTCAGTAGGCTGCTTACCTAGGAGAACTGTGCCAACATTTGAAGGAACCAATGAAAAATGAAAACCTCTATTTCCTGAGTGGATATAATTTTTGTTGACACATATGTTTGTGAAAAAAAAGTAGGTTCTGTTTTAAAAACTTTCTGGGAAAATGTTGGCTCTGCAAGCGTGTCATTTCACATAAAGTTTAGATAGGAAAATATTTGATTACGTAAAATACCCAATGTGTCTGAGAGGAATATTGAAACCTTTGCCTTTTTGAATGAACATTGGAGTCATTGATCACACTGATCATCTAAAGTCCAATTTTATCATTATGATGGGCTCCCCAGGAATTCTATTTCCCTCAGATCTCACTCTTCTAATTTTGAAAAATGCTGAGGCTTCTAGAAAAAAATCTAAGACCAGAAAATAAATTTTTTTCCAGACACATAGCACAAAAGCGAAAACTAGTTATATATATATATATATACACTTATTTATTTATAGTTATAGAGTGTTATATAAAGAAAATATCAATGACAACATGAAAAATCAAAATATTAATGTACTAAGATGATATATTATAATCCCAAATATGTATTGGTTAATAAAGTATATTAAAATAAAAATTACATATTATCTTGTAGCAAATAACAATAAACACTTCATATGTAAAAACTATAAAATGTGAACAAAGCAATAGTCAGAAGAAAATTTATACATTGAAAGTCAATAATATAAAAGCAAGCAAGAAAAAGATAAGCTTTTATGTAAATAGTGTGGAAAAATAGATAAATAAACCAAAAAAAAAACCCCACTAATAAACCAAAAGGAGCTATAGAAAAACAAAAATGAAAAGTAATGGGAAAATAAATACCATAGTTAAACAAAAGGTAAACAAAACTGTAGCAATCATTTTTTATAAAAACACAGAAAGCAGAAATTAGCAACATTTAGAAAGAATGATGTAACTATAGATATTAAAACATGCAAAAATTATTTAAACAGTTGGTGCTTCTTTACACAAATTAATTTTAAAATCAATTTAGGAATAAACCAATTTTCCAATTTTCCAGGTCAATTCAACTAACAAAAAATAGTTGAAGAGAAATAGAAAACTTGAAAAATGAACAGTCACAAGACAGAATACAATTATTAAATGCTTAACACAAAAGTTCAGCTTTAATCGCCCTTCAATGAACAAACACTTAGATTTTATATACAAAGTTCCAAAGCACAGAAAAAAACTGTAAGATTACAGAGAATGAATTGAACATAACCCCTGTAACTAGAACCAATAAAGGACATCACAACAAAACAATGCCAGAGATCAAATCATGTTAAAACATGAGACTATCTTAAATAATACCTAATACAGGTATCTTAAATAAATAACATGATATAAAATAATATTTTATGGTTATTTAAATAGTGAGATATCCTGCCCAAGAAATATTTGCTTAGTTATTCAAAGATGTTTAAATGTTACAAATTTTATCAATACATTCTCTTCATTATCAGTTTCAAGGAAAGGTCCCCAGATTTTTAAAATGTAAGAGTAACTCCTATTGAGCCAGTCCTCCCTCAGATAGTAAGCAAAACCCCTGGACAAAAAATAAATAACAAGTACTTGAAGGCATTGGCAAACACTTAAAGGTAAGCAGATACTCTATGTCAGTCTACAGTGGGATAAAGAACAGTGAAGGTGAGTGTCCTAACTTTTTCAAAAATTTTCCAGAGTAAGCTCAGTCTTACTGGCTTAAAGGATGAGTGGACAGACATTGGGGTAAAACCACAGTTGAAAAGAAAAACAAAACAAAACAAAACAACAACAACAACAAAAAAAACCTATATAAACAGAGAGCCATAATTTGGAGCCCAATATTTTGTAAAAAATCTCTGTCCAAATCTCTGATCGACTCCTAAGCTATACTTGTGCAAGGAAGACTTCAAGAAACCTAGCTACCCCGGGCACAGTGGCTCATGCCTGTAATTCCGGCACTTTGGGAGGCCGAGGCAGCTGAATCTCCTGAGGTCAGGAGTTGGAGACCAGCTTGGCCAGAAACCCTGTCTCTACTAAAAATACAAAAATTAACTGGGCATGGTGGCGGGTGCCTGTCAGCTACTGGGGAGGCTGAGGCAAGAGAATAACTTGAACCCGGGAGGCAGATGTTGCAGTGAGTAAAGATCACACTGCTGCAATGCCTGGGCGACAAGAGTGAAACTCTGTCTAAAAAAAAAAAAAAAAAAAAAACCTAGGTAAAGACAACAGAAATAAACAGAGAAGTTCTTTTGCTACCTTGAAAAGACCAAGAGTTTGGAGTTTGACTCCTGCCAATTTAGTTTTCTTAAAAAAAAAAAAAGCGTTTTTTAGATTAACAGAATTACAGCCAATACTATGTTCATTTACAATACCTAGGACATATTCTAGAATTATTAGGTGTAGGAAGAAATAGAAAAAAAAAAAAAAATAGTAAGCAGCAGTGGACAAAACAGTCCAAATCAGTAAAATGCTAAAACCAGAGGTGTGATTTCTTGCCTGTTTTCACAGTGATTATGCAGACATTATTTTCTTCAGGTGAAACGATGGAGTTTCTACCAGCAAGAGACCTACATATCCCAGGTATAGAGTGCTGGGAAGGCCCTCTTAACAATCATGGTGGACTGATGGAGTACAGTTTTCTTAGCTTAACAGGGACAGGATGAAATCAGTTTCTGTAAAAATATGAGTCTATTGTTAGAGTCACAAATCAGAAATGAACTTAACTGGACATTGGATGGAATAGACTTAAGAGAGGCAAAAAGTCTAGTTCAGGATACGGCTGAATGAGGGTAAGAATGAAGTTCCCAATACTATTGTCAAAATATAACCAGGAAACTATAACTGGGGATGAAGGACTCTTTGGAAGTTGTTCAAGATTGCTAACTCAGCTTTTTCTAACAAGAATGGGGCACAGCCTTGGAAATTCTGAGGAGCCCAATGAGGCCTAGCAATGACAAGCTGCAATTTGTTATAGCTTCAATCAGCTGGCTGCTGAATTGAAAAGCCTATTAGTGTTCAACAACAGGCCATATTGGTATACAATTTTCAGTCACAACTAACATTAAAATCATCTTGCTCAGATAACCAGGGAGAAATAACTTATGTCTAATTACTTGTTATTTGTAGCTATTAAATATTTATATCTATCGTATCATGAATCTTTAAAGATAGAAGAAAACTCAGAGATCATTAAGAACTTTGCTGTAAAATACCACATACATTAGCCACATTGTCTATTGAGCACTTGAATTGTGGCCACCTTAAATTGAAATGTATTGTACTTATAACATATACATTGGATTTCTTAGACTTAATACAAAAATAACAAAAATAATATAAAATATCTTATTTTTTTCAAAAATTGATTACATATTAAAATTATAATATTAGATTTACTGAGTTAAATAGAATACATCAATATAATTAATGTCACTTTTTTCTTTCTAAAAGGCAGCTTTTGAAAAGTTTAATATTATGTGTGTGGCTGACATTGGTGGCCCACATTATATTTCTATTAGAGTTTATATACACCAGGATTAGCAAACTTTTTTAAATAGCCAAATAGTAAATATTTAAGGCTTTGAATGGAAAGTGCTAAATTCACTTTCTTTCTTTTTTTTATTATTGTAGTTTAAGTTTTGGGATACATGTGCAGAATGTGCAGGTTTGTTACATAGGTATACATGTACCATGGTGGTTTGCTGCACCCATCAACCCGTCATCTACATTAGGTATTTCTCCTAGTGCTATCCCTCCCATAGCCATGTACTCGCTGACAGGCTTCAGTGTGTGATGTTCTTCTCCCTGTGTCCATGTGTTCTCATTGTTCAGCTCCCACTTGTCAGTAAGAAAGTGCAGTGTTTGGTTTTCTGTTCTTGTGTTAGTTTGCTGAGAATTATGGTTTCCAGCATCATCCATGTCCCTGCAAAGGACATGAAACAATCCTTTTTCATGGATGCATAGTATTCTGTGGTATATATGGGTCACATTTCTTTATCCAGTCTGTCATTGATGGGCATTTGGATTGGTTCCAGGTCTTTGCTATTGTGATTAGTGCTTCAGTAAACATACATGTGAATGTGTCTTTATAGTAGAATGATTTATAATCCTTTGGGTGTATATTCAGTAATGATATTGCTGGGTCATTGTATTTCTGGTTCTAGATCCTTGAGGAATTGCCACACTGTCTTCTACAATGGTTGAACTAATTTACACTCCCACCAACAGTGTAAAAGCGTTCTTATTTCTCCACATCCTCTCCAGCATCTGTTGTTTCCTGACTTTTTAATGATCACCATTCTAATTGGCATGAGATGGTATCTCACTGTGGTTTTGATTTGCATTTCTCTAATGACCAGTGATGATGAGCTTTTTTACATATGTTTGTTGGCCACATAAATGTCTTCTTTTAAGAAGTGTCTGTTCATACCTTTTGTCCACTTTTTGATTTGTTGTTGTTATTTTCTTGCAAATATGTTTAAATTCCTTGTAGATTCTGGATACTAGCCCATTGTTAGATGGATAGATTGCAAAAATGTTCTCCCATTCTGTAGATTGCCTGTTCACTCTGATGATAGTTTCTTTTGCTGTGCAGAAGCTCTTTAGTTCAGTTAGATCCCATTTCTCAATTTTGGCTTTTGTTGCCATTGCTTTTGGTGTTTTGGTCATAAAGTCTTTTCTCACACCAATGTGCTGGATGGTATTGCCTAGGTTTTCTACTAGGGATTTTATGGTTTTAGGTCTTACATTTAAATCTTTAATCCACCTTGAGTTAAATTTTGTATAAGGTGTAAAGAACAAGTCCAGTTTTAGTTTTCTGTATATGGCTAGCCAGTTTTCCCAATACCATTTATTAAATAGGAAATCCTTTACCTATTGCTTGTTTTTGTCAGTTTTATCAAAGATCAGATGGCTGTAGATGTGTGGTGTTATTTCTGAGGCCTCTGTTCTCCTCCATTGGTCTATATATCTGTTTTGGTACCAGTATCATGCTGTTTTGGTTACTGTAACCTTGTAGTGTAGTTTGAAGTCAGGTAGCGTGATGCCTCCAGCTTTGTTCTTTTTGCTTGGGATTCTCTTGGCTATATGGGCTCTTTTTTGGTTCCATATGAAATTTAAAGTAGTTTTTTCTAATCCTGTGAAGAAAGTCAATGGTAGCTTGATGGGGATAGCATTGAATCTATAAATTACTTTGGTCAGTATGGCGATTTTCACAATATTGATTCTTCCTATCCTTGAGCATGGAATGTTTTTCCATTTGCTTGTGTTTTCTCTTATTTCCTTGAGCCGTGGTTTGTAGTTTTCCTTGAAGAGGTCCTTCACATCCCTTGTAATTTACATTCCTAGATATATTATTCTCTTTGTAGCAATTGTGAATGGGAGTTCACTCATGATTTAGCTCTCTGTTTATTATTGGTGTATAGTAATGCTTGTAATTTTTGCACATTGATTTTGTATCCTGAGACTTTGCTGAAGTTGCTTATCAGCTTAAGGAAATTTTGGGCTGAGACGATGAGATTTTCTAAATATACAATTGTGTCATCTGCAAACAGAGACAAGTTGACTTCCTCTCTTCCTATTTGAATACCCTTTATTTCTTTCTCTTACCTGATTGCCCTGGCCAGAACTTCCAATACTATGTTGAATAGAAGTGTGCCAGTTTTCAAAGGGAATGCTTCCAGCTTTTGCCCATACAGTATGATATTGGATGTGGATTTGTCATAAATAGCTCTTATTATTTTGAGATATGTTCTTCCATCAATACCTAATCTATTGAGAGTTTTTAGCATGAAGTGGTGTTGAATTTTATTGATGGCCTTTTCCATATCTATGGGGATAATCATGTAGTTTTTGTCTTTGGTTCTGTTTATGTGATGGATTACATTTATTGATTTGTGTATGTTGAAGCAGGCTTCCATCCCAGGGATGAGGCTGACTTGAGAAGCAAGAGCAAACTCATTCAAAAGCTAGCAGAAGGCAAGAAATAACTAAGATCAGAGCAAAACTGAAGGAAATAGAGACACAAAAAACCCTTCAAAAAAATCAATGAACCCAGAAGCTGTTTTTTTCTTTTGTTAAAGATTAACAAAATAGATATACTGCTAGCCAGACTAATAAAGAAGAAAAGAGAGAAGAATCAAACAGACACAATAAAAAAACGATAAAGGGAATATCACCACTGATCCCACAGAAATACAAGCCACCATCAAAGAATACTATAAACTCCTCTACACAAATAAACTAGACAATCTAGAAGAAATGGATAAATTTGTGGACACGTGCACCCTCCCATGACTAAACCAGGAAGGAGTTGAATCCCTGAATAGACCAATAAAAAGTTCTGAAATTAAGGCAGTAATTAATAGCCTCAAAAAAGGCTGAGGACCAGACAGATTTACAGCTGAATTCTGCCAGAGGTACAAAGAGGGGCTGGTACCATTCCTTCTGAAACTATTCCAAACAATAGAAAAAGAGGGACTCCTCCCTAACTCATTTTATGAGGCCAGCATCATCCTTATACCAAAACCTGGCAGAGACACAACAAAAAAAGAAAAATTTAGGGCAATATCCCTGATGAACATTGATGCGAAAATCCTCAATAAAATACTGGCAAACAAAATTCAGCAGCACATCAAAAAGATATCCACCACTATTAAATTTACTTCATTTCTATAGCATTTTTTTCTTTCTTCCCTCACCCACTTCCCCCCTTCTTCTTCCTTCTTCCTTTTCATTTAAAAAAATTAAAAGCATCCTTAGCTTGAGACCTATTTTTAAAAAGCAGGCCATTGGATATGGTTGGCCCAAGAATCTTAGTTTTCTGACTCCTAACTTAGATCAACCTATATTATATTGATAAGTAAACCAACCTCAAGCGTTATATTATTTACTCTTAACCACACACCTGGAAGCCCATCTTGAATCTCCAGGGTTAATGTTTCTAGTATACTATAAAATAGTTATGGTTAAGGATTATGAATCTTTTTGGTGTTTCTTGAGATTTACTTTCCTGAAATGCTTCATATGCTCTTTATAGAATTACTTTAAGCACAGGTATATTCTATCTAATTGTTGAACACATTATCAACCTGCTTTTCATCAGTGATTTGCCAAATGATTTTAATGTCAAGTTTAATTTGACCACAAGAGAATGTTGCCTGCTTAAATATCTGACATTGTGCAATTCATTTATTTTTTCTTTGCTAAGTTCATTCTTCTCAGAGCTGTTGCCACTAAGGCAAACTTCATCTACTAAATTTTTCAACCTTATTCATTATCAAACTGTTTGAGTTATCTTTCTCAATCACTGCTAGTATTTAGAGATTATTCCCAGTAGACTCAGGTAAATGTAGTTAGCCTGGACTGTAGCACAACCTCATATGCCACTAGTATTTCAATTTCACAAATACCAGAATAGTTTGTATCACTTGCTGACTCGAGCACTAAATTGTCAACGTAATACTCTTTATAATTGCCTCTTCTTGAAGCACAAGCAACATTTGAAATGGCGATTTCTTCCTGGGTTTCTTAATAATCATAATGTGCATTGCCTCAAACTATCCTGTGATGGACATGTTGTATAAATAAGAAATAAATCTCAGCTCTTGTAAACCAATGACATTTGTAGGCTTTTTGTTACTTCAGCATAAGGTGTTTCTTCTGACTGATACCTTTGATCCATAGATAGGAAACCCTGCTGCAGTAAAAGGTGAAGGAGGTATTGTAGAGTTTGTCATAAAACTGATGAGTGTAATCTTTTCTTCTTATCTTGCTCCAATTTTTTTGATCATTAGAGGATAATTATGGAGTATAAAATAAATCATACATTTGATAGTATAGTAAGTGAAAGTGGTTAAAATATGAAAGCTGAGACTTAGGCAGAGGAATCCAGAAATTAAGATGTTAGCAAAGAGACTTCTGTTTCTCAGAGTAGAGTGTATTATTGGTGGGTAATATTGAGACTTGATTAGTAAAATGGCAATATTGCTAATTTCTCTGCTTAATGTTATACAACAGACCCAACAATTTATCTATCTACGCTCATTTCTCTCTCTCTCTAGGTATATATTTTATATATTTTTTTCTTTTAAATATTTTCTTATAATATATTATCTCTATTTTCATAACGATTCTTTTAGCATGGGCTTCATTATTTATTATGTATCATAAGAACCTCCTAACTCATGCTTCTGAATATATTCAAACTCTTTACTGATTTATTTTCCATATGAATCCCAGAGTAATCTTTTAAAATTATAAATTTACCATATCATTTTCTGAATTAAAATATTTGGAAATATTTTATTTGCCCTGAGGCAAATAAATCTTTTCATAACTGTATAAAAGGCTTAATAATCACTGCTTCTCAATGCCCCCACTCCATACTGAATTGTTTGCAATTCCATGTATCATACCCTTTCTCCATATGTCCTGGCATACAAGCAGGAAAGGGGTCTTAGGAAATCAAGTCAAATCAATGTGGTCTTAGCAAATTGTATCAAACTGAATAAAGGCAAACACATGAGCATAACTCCTGAAAAAAAATCCCAATAATAATATTACATAGTATATAGACTAAGTAGACAGAACATATAAATTATAATCTTTGGTGTTATAAGTCACCACACACAAGATTTTTCTCTAGCCGCAGTTATTATTTTCTGTAACTAGTTCTTATATTTATCATGGTTGATTACAGGAAGACGAACAGATTCTGACCTGAAAAGGGTGATATGCAGATTTAGTTGGATGTTAAATATTCCTTGAATTTCCCTATTTCTGGACTTTTCTTTGAGACTAATGGCTTTGTTACCTTTCACTTTATTTTATTAACAAATAGTGTTTTCTTGACATTTTCATAACTTTTATTTTCTTTGATTTTAATGCTCAGCTGAACCAATTCAATTTATTTTTAATTTTTAAAATTGCTATTTTTCATGTAGTTAGATTTTGTCTTCAATTTGACTACCTTTATAATACACAAATTTGTAATTGAATACACTATTATGTCACCTAATTATTCTGCTCACTTGTACCAAAGTTATTAAGATAATTGTAAATTGTTCACATATTTTAAAATTATTAATCCTCTTCTTAAAAGTATTGTGTTTCATAATCACCTTGATTTGTACCATGCTTTACTTAATTTTACTTACCACCATAATACAAAATCATAATGCTTTTAGAAATTTTACTTTATATTTGTTAATTTATTTGGATGATTACTGTATACTACCTCATACTATGTTTTGGGTTACCATTTACAGCTATTTTTAAATCTAGAAATATTATGAAATTTGTAACTGAATTCCTTCTGCCTGTAACAAACTGGATGTGAGCTTTATAAAGTTAGCAAACTAGCAATTTTCTATTTTGTATCACACCATATATAGCATATTCCCCTTGCCTAGAGATCAAAGAGAATTTTTAGATTATTTTTTCAACTAAACTTATTAACTATTTATATATTAACATACTTTTTAATACATGTGTTTTCTACTCACAGAATCCGTAAACGTTTCATTTACAGAAATGACATTTTCTTTAAAATAAATTTTCTGAGATCTGGTATTTGAGTTCCAAACTGTATAATCAATACATGTGAAAAGAAGCATTAAAACTTTGCCCAAATCTAATGTAGTCTATAAGTGTCATTACATACTTTAGGCAGAAGTATATCATTAAAGAATCATGTCACTTAGTTAAATATATATTTATAGAATATATAAATGGTGTAAGACATTTGACTTCTATTTTATTGAAAGATGTTAGTTGTAGACCACTGAATTAATTTCATGACCTACCTACCAGTTAGGTCAAAGCCAACTATATGAAACATATTTGTAATACACAAAAGCTTATGGAGGATGGATATACTCAGAAAAGATGAGGATTCTTCAAATCTTGGGCAAAAGGTGCAGAGAAATAGTGGAAAAAAGCAATAAGAAATAAGTTAGGAAATGAGATCTGCAGCTGAATGTAGAAACTTTGTTTTGGAATTTGTATTTTTTTTAATTATACTTTAAGTTCTAGGGTACATGTGCATAACGTGCAGGTTTGTTACATATGTATACTTGTGCCATGTTGGTGTGCTGCACCCATCAACTCGTCAGCACCCATCAATTCATCATTTATATCAGGAATGAACTTCCATTCACAATTGCTTCAAAGGGAATAAAATACCTAGGAATCCAACTTACAAGGGATGTAAAGGACCTCTTCAAGGAGAACTACAAACCACTGCTCAGTGAAATAAAGGAG
>NC_045443.1:71199362-71277847 GCF_002776525.5 Piliocolobus tephrosceles | reverse complement strand
AAAAATGAGAAAAATTATTTTTCATTACCAAAACCAAATTAACTAGAATAAAATAGGTAATTGATCATATTATTCTATTAAATTACCAATTAAGTTATATTTTATTCTGTTGTTATATTTTGACTTCAATAATATCAGGGACAAAATGTATATTTAAAGAAAATGGTGTATAAAATAATATAAATATCAAATCTTTATTATTAACATAGGATTATCAGAACACATAATCAAAGTACCACCACAAATATTAATTTTAATGAGATGTCACTGAGTTAACAGTGTTAATACTATAAAGTTTAGTAGTGTAGCATTATAAAAATATGCCAAGTGCATATTGTATCTAATTATTTCAGTAAAAATGAGAAAGATAATAATTGTTTGAAAGTTCAAACCTGTAAACATTTTATCTACAATGCATATAAGTTAAGACTTTAATATTATTCTGTATTCTGTTTTATGGGTCTTTGGAGTTAAGAATGTCTGCACACTGAGATAGGGATTAAAATCTCATATTTTCCTCTACTTAAACTTCTGAAAAACATTGTTTATATAGCACCTTATGATGTCATTTGGGCAAACACAGAGGAGAACACTGTATTTAAATATGCTGGAACAGATTTTACTTTAGGTTGTCATCATAGAGGCAGATTGTAGATTATGCGGGGTACTTTCATTTGGTTGGTTGGTTGTTTTTGTACTTAAGTAAGTGTGTTTAAGTTTGAGGAAACTTGCATTTCACCTTGATGTCTCAAGAATACTTGAAAAAAGGCTACCTAAAATGCAAAAAGATATAAAACTCAGACAATTTTATGATCTATCGAAGAATCACAATTCCTTTGTTATTTTTATTGTTAAGATATTATCCTTTTTCCATCAGCTTTTACAATATTCAGCATTCTGGAATTCTAGCATTCCAGAATGCTAGAATTTCCCCTCTGCATAAATGTCTTATATATTCTCCCATGAAATCTATTCTAAAAGTGACATACGGGTAGATAATGCCTTTTTATTTGTGGTTACACAGACCGTAGCAGTGCTTGGTGCAGTTCTGGTGAGATAGCATTATCTCACCAGATAATGTTAGGAATTATCTCACCAGATAATGTTAGCATTATCTCACCAGATAATGTTAGGAATTAAATATAGGTAGAATAATGGAGAAATCAGAAATACCAATGTTGCCTTTATGTTTAATTAGCATCATTTTTAAGTTGTGGCCCAGTGTTGCACGTATTCACACGAATCAGGTTGACATGTCAGTTAGGCCACTCAGAAACATTGTGACTTTGAGAAATTTTCCTAATCAACTTGGGCCTCAATTTCTTCACATGTAAGGTGTGATAATAATTCATATGTTTCATTTGAAAAATTAAATCGTTAATAACTATATTGTACTTCACACAGGTTACTACATGACCCAGAGTAGTCATTCATTAAATGAATGTCATTACTATTATTAGAAACAGAATTTGTGTCTGGTCTTATGAGACAAATTGGCATCCAGTCTTTTCTTTGATTAATGGGGAAGAGGAGATCAGAATAGGAGGAAGAGACCTGCTGTATCACATTTATAAATAACCTGTCTAAAAAAGTTTTGTCTAGCTAGTTGTTTAGATCTAGGGAGTAATTTTCCCATGGAAACAATGCTATAAATGGTAGGTTCTCTAAGAAACCCACAGACCTCTATTTAGGCCACAATGTGGTTGAAAATGTATAATTGCAAAGGAAAATAGAAGGAAAATAATAGTGTTGCAATAGTACCAATTACACAAAACAGAGAAAAAATAGAATAAAATTAGTCATTTGTAGTGGATTCTTGGAGTAGATAAAAATATTTAATAAACAAATGAAGAAATGCCCACCATAAATTTCTACAGAGATTCTGAGAGTCAATTTATTACACATTTCAGAGGCTTTAGAGAATTATTAGTCTTTAAACATAAGCTGACTTCATTTTGTTTTCTTTTTCTTATTTTTATTTTTATTTTCTGGAGACAGAGTCTCGCTTTGTCTCCAGGCTAGAGTGCAGTGGTGTGATCTCAGCTCACTGCAACCTCTGACTCCCTGGTTCAAGCGATTCTCCTGCTTCAGCCTCCCGAGTAGCTGGGATTACAGACGCGCACCACCACACCGAGCTGAATTTTGTATTTTTAGTAGAGATGGGGTTTCACCATGTTAGCCAGGATGGTCTTGATTTCCTGACCTTGTGATCCACTCTCCTGGGCCTCCCAAAGTGCTGGGATTACAGGCATGAGCCACCGCGTCTGGCCTTGTTTTCTTTTTTCTCTCTTTTCCTGCTTAAATAAAATAAAGGATGAAGAGTAGAAGAAAATGAATATATAGAGAAATCTTCTAATTTTGGAATGGAGAGGATGTTCAAAATAAGAAAGAAAAGAAGAAAGATTATCGAAGAGGGGAGTAGTTTATTGAAAAAAGAAAAGAGAGAATGGCTGAATGCGAGAAAGGAAGAGCTACAGAGGAAAAGTGAAGAAGGAAAAGAGGAGTGGAATTCATTGAAGAGTTTCAAGCGATGTGAGATATGGGAAAAATAAAGATAATCCATAGCATAAGGATCTGACTGCAATATGAAGCCCTCAGCAAGTGTAAAATTTCATTAATATTTGAAAATAAAAATTTACAATAATTTTGCCTTCTACAAGGAAAAAGATGAATATACTGAAAACCAATTACTTTTCTTAGGCCCACCAAAAAATTCAGGTCACATAGGAAACTGTCATCTAGAAATCTGAAATGAAGGGGAATATAGAAAACTGTGTCAACGATAACTAAGTCCTTCTTCTGAAATGAGAAAATTCAATTTATACTTAAAATGAATGGCAAAGCAACAAAAAGTTATACACATTTACTACACCTGCAAAATTATTCTTCAGAAGTGAAGAAAACAAAAACATTTTCAAATACTGAGGGAATTTATTGCCAGTAGACCAGTCCTGCCAGAAATATTGAAAGATGTTCCTCAGAGAGAGGAAAATGATATAGGTCAGAAACTGAGGTCTGTATCAAAAGAGAAAGTGTGTTGAAGACAGAGAAAATTAAGGTTATAAGGTGCCTGCATTCCTCAAAAAGTGTTATTTAAAAGTGGACTTAAATTAGTTGCAAAGATTTATTGAAAAATCTAGGGCAACCACTAACACAAACTTTAAGAGAGGTATAATTCATATGCTAAGTGAAGAAACAAAATGAAATCTTATAAAATGCTCAGTTATAACTAGAAGGGACAGAAGAATAGAGGGAAAATAGAATGAAAAACAGAGAATATGTGCAATGAAGAGAACGTAGCAACATGGCAGGTATTAATCAAATTATATAAACAATTACCTTAGATGTAAATGACCTAAATACAACAATTAAAAATAAAGGCAATCAGAATGACTAAAAACAAGACCTGGCCCGGCATGCAGTGGCTCATGATCTATAATCTTATCAGTTTGGGAGGCTGAGGCACGAGAATAACCTGAGTTCAGGAATTTGAGACCAGCCTGGGCAACAAAGATGAGACTTTCTCTCTATGAAAAAAAAACTTAGCCAGGTGCAGTGGTTCATGCCTATAGTCACAGCAGCTCAGGAGGCTGAGGCAGGAGGAATGCTTGAGACCAAGAGTTCAAGCCATGATTGTGCCACTACACTCCAGCCTCAGGGACAGAGTAAGACCCGGTTTCAAAAAAAAAGAAGAAGGAAAGAGAAAGAAAAGAAAGCAAAAAAGAGAGAGAAAGAGGAAGGAAGGAAGGAAGGGAGGGAGGGAAGGAAGGGAGGGAGGGAAGGAAGGAAGGGAGGGAGGGAGGAAGGGAGAAAGGAAGGAAGGAAAGAAGGAAGGAAGGGATGAAAGACCCAACTATACATTGTTTGGGTTTGGCAATGAATTATTATATACAACATAAAAATCACACGCACACACATACACACACACACAAACCCTGATTACTCAGTCTGTTAAAATAAAAAAAATCTGCTCTTCAGAAGAATCTGTTAGGGGAATAAAAATACAAGCCACAGACTGGGATAAAATATTTGCAAAGCACATAGCTTCCAAACAACTTGTAAACAACTTTTTTAAACTTCTATTCAGTGTGGCAGTGGTACTGTAAAATAAATAAATAATAAAAATTTTAAAACTTCTAAAACTAAACAATAAGGAAACAACCCTATAAAAATCATCAATAATCTGAACCAACACCTTACCAAAGAAGATACAGAGATGGCAAATAGACATATAAAATATTCAACATCATTTTTATTAAGGAATTGCAAATTAAAACAAGATGCCCCCACACACCTGTAAGAATTGCTAAAATTAGAAACATTGAAAATGCCAAATGCTGGCCAGGTTGTGGAGTAACCAGCATGTCATTCATTGCTGCTGGGAATGCAAATGGTATATCCACTTTAGAAGACAGTGTGGTTGTTTCTTACTGTAGAATGTTCAAGGGATTTGGGGGAAACTGCACAAGGAAGAAGACATGTAACACACAATAACAGATGACAAGATTTATTGAATGGACCAGGCTGCATGGAAGGGGGCTTCCATGCAGTAGTGAGCAGAACAAGAAAACTTTTAAGGGAGAAAGAGGGATTTGAAAAGGAACTTATGTGTCTAGGTGTTGTCTCTAAGTAGCACAGCCAGCTATGTCTAGATTAGAAATTCTGAAAGGCGGTAGTTGCATAGGATCTTATAAAACAAGCTCTGTGTTATCAACAGGCAATAGATGCTAGATCTATTTGCATGTAGTGTGCAAAGCAAGCAAGCTTTAATGACTAAAATTTGGTTGTTTAGGTTGAGGTTAGCTGATGGGCTTGTGAGTGAACGGGTCTCATCAGGCAATGAAGACATAAACAACCTAGAGGCCAATATACAAAGACCATATTTGGCTCATTTATAAGGTATTTGAGAAGCTAAATACAGTATTACTGTATGATCTAGAATTAGTTGTATTCCTACGTATTTACCCAAAGTTGAAAACTTATGTCTATATAAAAATCTGCACATGAATATATTTTTTGCAATGTTATTCATAATTGCTAAAAACTGGGAGCATGAAATATGTTTTTAATATTTGAATGGATAAATAAACTATTATATTCATTCAATGGAATATTATTTAGCAATAAAAATGAGCTATCAAGCCATAAAAAGGACATGAATGAACATTAAATGCATATTGCTAATTAAAAGAACCTGGTATGAATTGGCTATAGACTGTGTCATCCCAATTATATGATGTTCAAGAAAAGGCAAAACTATAGTGATATTAAACATCTAAATAGTTTCCAGGGTCTTGGGAGTGAGGAAAGTTGAACAGGTTACCAGGTGTTTTTTAGGTGAAAATACTCTATGATGCTGTTATAAAATATATATAACATTATGCTTTTTAAAACCAGTAGAACTTTACAATACAAAGAGCAAATCTTAATTGTAGCCTAGTTAATATACCTGTGTATACATGTGTGTGTGTGTGTGTGTGTGTGTGTTTGTGTGTGTGTGTGTGATCAGTTAGGAGAGGTTTGAAATTCCAGTGAGGAAAGAATGAAGACAATGAAAAGAGTGTAACTCTCTTACAAATGTATGAAACGGCATCACTGAAGAGGGTGAGAGAAAAGGTGCAAGCATAACTTTGGAGATAAATCTGTCTGTAAAACTAAAGGAAAAAATGAACTGTGTGTAAAAATTATAGTCTAGTTAATGATTATTTTCCTCAGGCATATAAGTTAACAATTCAGATACTGTTATACATGTATACTGGAATCAAATGAAGTAAATGGATGATGGATGGTGGGAGACTTGCATACATTATCTGAATTATATAGTTCAGGTAATATAAATTCCATGAAGAAAATGAAACAGGGCAATCGTGTAGACAGTGACTGAACTAGGATGTTTTAGATACGGTGATCAGAAACAATCTCTAAAAATGTGATGTTTGAGAAAGAATGTGAATGATCAGAAGTTAGCTTTATGAAGATTTTGAGGAAGGGCATCCCAGGCAAAGGAAATAGAAACATGTAAAACTTGTGAAAAATAGAAGCTAACTTTGTCAGCTCCAAGAGTCATAAGGAAACTGATGTGATTAAAATGTTTTACATGTTATGAGACAGTCTGACTTGACAAGCTCAGTGTGATAGCTAATTGTGTAAGACTTTGTACACCGCAGGGAAGTTTCTGCATTGTATTCTCAGTAAGAAAGGAAGCATTCAGCATGAGTGGCAAATAAATGAGATGATCTGACTTACATATTTAAAGAAATACATTGACTGCTTTCTCATTAAGCTCAAGAAACACAAACAAACAAACCAAAAAAGAAACATGTTGACTGCCACATGGGTTAGAGACTGTAGAGAAACAAGAGTGGAGACAGAGTGACCAAATGCACATTATTAAAGAATTCAATAGCTGATAGTGGTAGATATAGTGTAATAGACTTGGAATGAATAAGAAGTGGTCAAATTCTGGATATATTTCTGAAAGGAGGGCCAAAATAATTTGTTCAAGTATAAGATATTGCAGTGCCAAAAAAAGATGACTCCAATTTTCTTTGATCTGAACAACTGGAAAAACAGACTTGGTACTATTGAGATGGGTGAGCCAGTAGGAAAAAGTTATTCCCCTAGGAACAATTATCAGGTGTTCTGTTTTGAAGATTTGATATTTTAGATGCCTATTAAACATAATGAAGATGTCAAATAAGTAATTGGTGCCTAAGTCTTGAGCTCAGGAGAGATCTGGACCTGAAAATATAAATACAAGCACACTAGCATCCAGTAGACTGTATTATATCCATGAAAATGGGTTTATTAAACCACTGTAATATTACAGAAGGAAGATAGAAAATTGGTTAGCTTTATATAGTAAATTCTTTAAAATTTACATATTGATTAGAAAAGTTACCATAAATGGATTTTTTAAAAAGTGCCTTTGAGATAGAAAGAATAAAAAATAAATAAAAGATAATGTATTATGTAAGGGCTGATGAAGAAACAAGCAGTTAAATAGTTGAGCAAGTTGAGCACATAGACCTATTAGACTTGTTAATATGAACTTCAGCAGAGTGAAAAAAAATGATAATTAATGTTTATTGAAGGCATTACAATCTAGGTACTGTTTTAAGTACTCTACATATATTATATCACTTAATCTGATTATTATATTGATTTTACAGATGAGGAAATGAAGGCATTGTGAGATTAAGTTAAATTATTATAGGATTGCACCATTAGTAACTGAGGCAGTTAGGATAAAATCTTGAGCACTCTGATTTTCATGTTTATACTCTCAACCACTGCAAGAAATGTAATGATGAAGTCTTGGAAGCATGCTTTTAAAGGAGCGGGAAATTAAACAACTCTGGCAACTATGGCAACTATCTTTTCTATTTTCAACATGTTACCAGAAATTCTGGTTAATCAATAACATTTTTTAAAAAGAGACATAAAGATTTAAAGATATATATATACTTCTTTTCCTCATCTGTAAAATCAAAATAATTATATATATATAATTATTAATATAAGAAATGATGAATTAGAACTAAAAATGTGAGTTTGGCAAGTTATCCTGATATAAATAAGTAAAATAGTAACATTCCTTCTCTGAGGAATTAAAATTTAGATGGCACTTGGCTAAGGGTCATAATATTAAAGCAATACATAATTTTAAAGAAATACATTTTTTCTTTAAATTTAATTATGATTTTTGAAAAAAAATTATTGAGGATTTATTATGTATTAGTAACTTTGATAGTATCAAGCAACAGGGAGATCAACAGGAGGAGTAACTGGCTCAAGGAGTTCAACATATAGTAGAGAGAAAAACGAATTAGTAAATAACCATTGCAAAGTGTTATCCACTAGAACACACACATGAACAAATTGTTAAATGCAAAAGGAAAAAGGAGTATTTTATTTCCCCAGGCTGTGATGAGGCATGTAGTCTTAGTCTTTGAGGGATGTTCAGTGGGTCCTAAAATCTTACTTGAGGACATTGAAACAAACCATTGCAAGATAAGATGAGTTTCATAAATTAATGTCAGGTAGAACAGTCATTGGGGAAAGGAAAGAAAAACAAAAGAATCGTGCAAATGGATGGTGAGCTCACCTGGTTCTTGTGAAAGAGGCAGGCATGTGAGAATGGGAAACACAGGCCGTGACGACACTGCACCCAGTAAGTGAAAGCTGCTGTGTATCATATACATAGTGTGGTTAGTAGTGATGCAGGATTTTTGCTCGTTAGTTCAGCTAAATCTGGGTTCTTGTGTCACAACCAGGAAAAATTATGCATAGGGACAGAATAAAGGCTGAGGAGAATGAAATTTATTGGGCGAAAAGGAAAAAAGAAAAAACTAAAAACTCTCAGCAAAGCAAGAGGGGAGCCAACAGGCTCCCACCTCACAGATTGAATACTAGGCCACCACACACACACACACACACACACACACACACACACACACACGAGCTGAAGAGAGGCCAGGCTCCTCCCCACTGCAAAAGGCACAAATTCCTGGTGACTCCGCCCTGTTCCCATAGTGTGCATGTGGGCATTATTCAGAAAGAATCATTCAGGAAAGGGTGGGCAAACAGGAGCAGTTCTCCATCTGGGTCATGGGTTTCATCTAGGACCAGTAGTCTTCTCTTTCAACCTTCAGGCTGTTTTAGGCTTGAAGGTAGGGTTTCAGCAGGGACCCTTGGCTGTCTCCTGTCTCTATCAGTAGTACATAGTAAATTAAAGTAGAAGATTATGAGTTTTTTGTTTTTAATTTTTATGGGTACATAATAGAAATACTTATACTTATGGATCATATATTTGAAAGAAAACTTTTACAAATGTAAGGATGGAGGTGAGTGGAAAAAAATGATGAAGGGAGATCAGGCAGGTCAAAGGAAGTGAAACTCCATTTCATTTTCAAAACCTTCTCAAGTCTCTCTAAAACATCTATTTCTTCACTATTTCTGATGAAAATGTTTCTGGCTTCTGAAGATTGATCTCTTTTATGTAACTCTTTTCAGCTACAACCATCTCTCTCCTTGAGATAAAGATGCTTTAGCACTGATCTGTACAATTGCTTTCTTGCTATTTTACTAGTATACATTACATTTTCGAAGTTTCATTCTAAGTCTTTGAAGGAAAAAACATATCTGTCTTTCTAAAATGTCTGTTAAATTCAAAGGATGTAATTGATAACAAATAATAATTGCTGATGAATTCCAAATCTAAATCTCTAGCTTAGACTTCTCCCCTAAACTACAGACTCATGTATTCAATTATTTCCTGGACATCTAAACTTGATGTTTAATAGACATCTTAAGCTTAACACTTAGAGGCTGAGCTTATACTATTCCTTTTCAAACTGATCTCCCAAGAGTGTCTGCCATCTTGTTAAAAGGAAACTCTATCTTTCCATTGCTCAGGCTTTAAAATGTGTAGCTTTCATTGACTTTTCGCTGTTTTTTAATATTCCACATACAATTCATTAACACATTCTGTCAGCTTTATCATCAACATTTATTCAGAGTCTGTTTACCTTTATCCAGAATAAGCTTACTCCTTTCTGACGCTATTACTATCATCATTGCTGCGTCTCCATTCCAAGCTACATCACTCATCCTTGGATTTGTTAATAATCTCCTTAATGGTTTTCCTGCTGCTTGTTTATGTACATTAAGTGTATTCTAAACAGTAGCCAGAGTGACCCTGTTCAAAGGTAAGGTTGGTATGTTGCTTCTCTTTTTCATTTCAGTGACTTCTCATCTAAATCAGAACAAATATCAAGTTCTACACAATGATTTCCAAGGCCCTATGTAAAGAGGACCCTGTTATTCCTGTGTGCCACTCTCTGGTACTGTTTTCTACTCATTCTGCTTTAGTCACTTGGAAACTTGACTATTTGTAGAGCGTACTAGACAGTCTCCTAGAGCACACTAGAGCGTTTGTTCTTTGCTCTGTGTGGAGTGCTCTTTCCCCACTCATTGCACGTCTTGCTGATTCATCAGCCTCATTTCTTTGTTCAAATGTTAACTTCTCAGTCAATCCTCTCTGGAAAATTCTGTATACAACTGTGATTCCCTTATCTAACACTTCCTTTTCTTAGCTTTTATCATTATTCAACATAATTAATACCCATTTGTTTATCTTTTTATCATCACTGGGAAGAAAGCTCTGTAAGGAAAGCAATGCATTCATTGTTCCTAAAAGATTCCCTGGCACTTAATTGACACTCAAACATTATTTGTTGAATGAGAGATTAAATGAAATCATCGAAGATAAATTGTTGAGTTAATTGAAAACACAGTAAATCTTATGTCCTAACATGTCTTGTCTCAGTTAATGTATCCCATTAAATTATGGCACTAACTTAGTCACTGTAATAAAATTCTTTCATGCTAATATTGTGGATTAAATATTTGTTTAGAGAGAAGTTTTTGGTGTGAAGACTAAGCTTCTACTCCAATCTAAATGGCTTTAGGCTTCAAAATGATGGGATGTATCTTTTTTTTTTTTTGTCCGAACAACAGTAGTTAAATGATCACAGCAGGAGGATGGATTAATGTGGTTAAAAGAAAAAAGAGAAGCTTCAACAGAGACATTCACTTATTTCAATTTTATTGTTGGCTCCAACATAAGGGAATGATTTTTTTCTGATTTATCTTTTTTCCTAACTTACCTAATTTGCTGAACTCTCTCCATTCACTGATGCCTCCTTACCAATCTGACAAGTTGACCCCCTGCCTGGAGAATCTTCCTTCTTCACAAGCCTCTTCTTTTTTTTTTTTCTTTCCTTACTGCCACCTGATTATTTTTTGTTATTCATACGTCCCCTCTGTCAAGTTTTCATCACCTGATACGTTTTTATTGAAATTATTTTTGCCATCTAGTCCATGTTAAAAAGTACTTCAATGTCATATTACTAAAATTCACATCTGTGATGACTACTGTTCTCTAGAAAAGGTCTTCCTTATCTTTTTTACATACAAAATGTTGAGTTTTCTTATCTTTGAAAAGCCAGCTCATGCATTGCCTCCTCTCTGTGTTTTCACCTCACTCATCTAATCATAATTCTTCACCCTGAGCTGTCTTCTTACCTGCCTTCCCACCATAGTTTATTAGTACCTCAATTCTAATATCTCTTATTATAAGTACTTGTTTCTGTTTCTGTCATCCCAGATATAGAGAGAAGTCTTTGAAAAAATAATTTGAGTCATTTTCATGTTTGCATTATATTTTCTGGCACTGAGTACCAAAGAAGAAAATGATTTTATGCTAAATGCTTTCAATTCATTAAAAAATTATAGCTCAGGCCGGGCGCGGTGGCTCAAGCCTGTAATCCCAGCACTTTGGGAGGCCGAGACGGGCGGATCACGAGGTCAGCAGATCGAGATCATCCTGGCTAATACGGTGAAACCCCGTCTCTACTAAAAAATACAAAAAAACTAGCCGGGCGAGGTGGCCGGCGCGTAGTCCCAGCTACTCTGGAGGCTGAGGCAGGAGAATGGCGTAAACCCGGGAGGCGGAGCTTGCAGTGAGCCGAGATCCGGCCACTGCACTCCAACCCTGGCGACAGAGCAAGACTCCGTCCCACCCCCCCCCCAAAAAAAATATAGCTCAGATTATATTACAGCCCAAACATTTTATACAAGTTAAATCTGACTAGCACTAATGTAGTCGTTAATTTGGAAATTAGGCATATGCTTACAATTTCATATTAAGCCATTTCAATTCTTATTTTTTCTGTAGGCATAAAAGGGAGCCAGGAAGGCAAAAGGAAAGAAGTGAAGCAAGAACAGGAAAGAAGAAAGGAAGGAAGGAAGGAAGGAGGGAGGGAGGGAAGGAAGGAAGGAAGGAAGGAAGGAAGGAAGGAAAGGAGGGAGACAGGGAGGGAGGAAGGGAGGGAGGAGGTGGGGGTAGGGGAGAAAGAAAGGAAGGAAAGGAGAAAAGGAGGGAGAAAAGCAGCAAATATATTTGTCTAATTCACAAAGAATACTCAAAAAACAACTCCAATATTTTGTGTTTTGCTTTTCACCTGTATTCCCCTGAAATCAACTTTTCCAGGCATTTACTTTTATACTTATTAGTTTCTTTAGCTGTCTGATCATTTTTCTCACATTTGAGTTGTCAAAATTTTATTTTGTTTTAATTGATTGTAAAGCTGTCCTTGCTATTTAAACTTTAACTCAGTTACCAAACTACTCAGTTAACTAATTCAGTTACCAGTTCTCAATATAAAATTAGAGTATGATGGCAGCTTTTCCTGAACCTTTCTTCCCATATTCTTTGCTAAGGGCAAAAAGGAGGAAAACAGAGACTAATATTCTTACCTGAAAAGCAAACGTAAAGAAACATTATATTCAATGTTGACAGTATTTTTCCCATAGGCATACACAAGCATTGGTTGGTGGAAATGGTATAATAGCAATGAATTTTAAAACACAATTGACCATATCTATCAGAATTTAAAATGTATTTATTATTATTCCTAAATGTCTCACACATTAAATCTATCCTATAGATTTATCTGCATATATATGACATGGTATAAATGAAATGACATGTGTACATTGATAGCTTTTCAACATTTTTTCATAGTAGCATATGATAACTAGCACAGGAATCATTAATGGGGGAGGGAAGAGTTAAATTAACTATGATTTTGCACTCACAATGAAATAAAATGCAGTTTTAAGGAAGAATGAGGAAGTTTTTTGTATTCTGAAATGGAGAGATATTGAGGCTATGTTGTTTGTTTTCTATAGAGGCATTTATTTGATTAATGAAAGAAAATAATGTATACCGTTTTTCTTAATTTACAACATAATAAATGTTCCATATAAGAATAGATGTTTACATGGATATATTCTGTAGAGATAGAAAATAAACTAGCATTATTACTCACAAAAATCAGCCCATGATGAGTTAAATTGCAATTATATGAATGCACCTTATTGATCACCCTGAACCAAATAAAATCTCTGTACCTGAATACATTTTAGATTCATAGACATGGATAGGATTTTTTTTCTCTTAAAACATACATTATTAAATGCATGGCTTACATGACAAAATCAAGTAGAGATATTACACGACTCTCTTGGCAAACGTGCAATACTAAATTGTTCTTGTTTCAAAATACATAGATTGAAGCTAGATTGTTTTTCTTCATTTTTAAATTTAACCATATAATGACATCATCTTTTGCATTAAAATTCTGATAGAAACTTGGCTTTGAGAAAATGATATTCTTCACAGTCAGATTTAAAGACAATCTTATTTCAAACCCCAAATTTGAGTATTCTTGTGTAATTTTATATTACGTTTAATATGTCTAATTACTTCACACTTATAACAACAAAAATCCACTGACACCACTTCTGTTTGTTTCTCCACTTTGGCTGCCTTCCAACTCTTCTCATCTTCAGCAAAGAGCCAACCTGCCTGAAGGGAAGCTGCAACCCACATTCCACTACTGATTGGTATACACCTCACAGCCTGAGCACTGAGTCTTTCTCTGAGAAATTGGAAAGGCTCCTGTGGGCTGCTGGGGAGTTTAAATGCAGTTAGTAAGTGAACAGATTGTCTTTTAGAACTGGCCAAATTTTATCTTCCATATTTGAAAAACAGACTCCCAGAAAGGTTTTGTTTTTCCCCCTTTTTTTCTCATTCAAGAGTAAAAGCTTTAAAGCTTTCTTCTTTTAACCAAAACTGACCCAGCACCTATCCTGGGTTTTGTGGATTTCATCCTTATTCTAGCTGAAGGTATACATCCTCTCACTTTGGGCCTCAGTCATCTTCCCAGTAAAGTGGAATGATAATAATACCTACCTGCCTAAAGTAGGGCCATATTAATTGATGTGTAAGAGTCTTTGCAGATCTAGGTTTTGGCCATGAGATAAATAGGCTCATCTATGCTAACAGGCATAGCCAAAAATTCCAAATAAATGCCACCATTTAGAGTGGTGAATGCAGTTTGTTGAATGCTTACTCCCTGTCTAGACATTATAAGAACAACACTGCTACCTGGATCTGTTTTTAATCTGTATTGGCTGGCTATCCACTTATCACAGGGTTTCAGGAGGAAATTCTCTTGACAATTTACAGGTAGGGTCTGGTGGGACCTTCTTTATGGAGTAAGATGATGTTCAATACCAAGTATTCTTCTTTCTCAGCAAAGGGCAGGTAGCCTGTATCCTGGTGGCAACAACTTCATTTAATTTTTTGTCTACCTTTTTGATTAAATTCTCTGATGTACAAAGGAAAGAAAAGGAACAATTTCAGCCTGTTATACTTGAGCAAACTTGTGAAATAAAGCACTGCAGTGGGAGTCGGAAACTTTTGGCTTCGTTCTTCTATCTGCATTTTTCTAGCATGATTATCATCCTCTCACTTTGGGCCTCAGTCATCTTCCTGGTAAAGTGGAATGATAATAATACCTACCTGCCTAAAGTAGGGCCATATTAATTGATGTGTAAGAGTCTTTGCAGATCTAGGTTTTGGCTATGAGATAAATAGGCTCATCTATGCTAACAGGCATAGCCAAAAAATTCCAAATAAATGCCCACCATTTAGAGTGGTGAATGCAGTTTGTTGCATGCTTATTCCCTGTCTAGACCTATGAAGGAACTTAAATAAAACATTAAGCAAAATCAAAAATGTTCCTAACTTCATTTACATTGTAGTACTGAAGAAATGAAAGGTGATATATAGGTTGAGTATCCCTAATCCAAAAATCTAAAAATCTGAGATACAAAAGGCTCCAAAATTTGAAACTTTTCGAGCACTGACATGATGGCTCAAAAGAAAGGCTGATTACAACATTTCAGATTTTTGTATTTTTGGATTAGGGATGCTGACCTAGTAAGTATATAATGCAAATATTCCAAAATAAATTTTTAAAAAATCTGAAATCCAAAACACTTTTGGTCCCAAGTGTTTCAAATAAGGAATATTCAATGTGCACTAGGTGTTCTCCTTGATTAGAATATCACGTGCTGTGCCAATCTTGTTTTGCTTGAGTGTTCTCATCTGTGAAACAATCATTGCTTTCTTCCTACCAGCAGTATCAGAATAAACAGAAATGTTTAGTGAGAGATTTCTGCTTCTCAGAATTGGCGTTAATAATTTATCTAATAATTTGGAGGCCCAGAGAACTCTAGAACTCTGCTTACATTTCAAGTTGGAGAACTTTCAGCTATTTTTGTTGTTGTTGTTTCTTTTTTGTTTGTTTGTTTTTTTCAAGCTGAGATGTACCAAGGAGGAAAAAGGCATGCAAATTCTTCCATCTCATACAAAAAAAAAGTGTTCAAGTCTGGGAGGACACTGTGTAAGTGTATACCTGAAAGAGCACAATGTTCTGCTCTTTGAACTTTGAAAGTAAGGTTGCTGACCTTAAAATAGGGAGATTAGTCCGAGTTATCCAGGTGGTCCCAATGTAATCACATGAGGCTTTAAAAGCAGGAGAGCAAGGCACAAGAATGAATCAGAGAAATGTGGCGGAACTGAAAGGTGTTTGAATCCTGAAACAGAGGAAACCCACTATTATTGGAAGGAGGCTACAGGCCACATAATAAACACAGAAGGACTGTGGATACCTTAAGAGCAAGATTCACGACTGGCAGCCACCAGAGAAATGGAGGCTTCAGTTCCACAACCACATGGAAATGAATTCTGCCTAAGTCTGAAATTAGATTATATCTGGAGCCTCTAGTAGGAAATGCAGCCATACCAACACCTTGATTTTAGTCCTGTGAGATCCAAGTCAGGTCTAACCTTCCAGAAACTGTGAGGTAATGAATCTGTGTTGTCTTAAGCTTCTACATGTCTGATAATTTATTGTGGCAACAAGAGAAAAATAATACAATTATATCCTCATCCTTCTGTAGAGACATTTGCCTTCCTGTCCCTGTGGAATGTAGAAAGCTGGGTCAGCAAAAGGGGAAAGCAAATTAGTGGGGTCAAAATATTATTCCCCTTATGCTTTTTAACTTTATCAATATTGATATGATGGTCCTATGCTAATATTATAAAGCACTTGACAGACCTTACATATAGAGTAGGTTCTAAAACACTGTGTGTGTGTGTGTATGTGTATGATGTGTATGAGACAGAGGTTTGGATTAATGATTCATCATATATTCACTGTGATTTACAGCACTTTCTCAGTTTAACCTTTAATGAATTAAGTATACTGATATGTATACTACATGTAAAGTAACAGGAACAGAAATTTTAAGTGATATGCTCAAGGACAATATGATGAAATTATGACTGTGCAAAATGGAACAAACTCTAGGGAAATGAAACACCTAACATTAGTGCACCTGAAAAAGTAGTACAAGGTCACCAGAGATTAGAGAAAAAGCCAGAAGGCCAGACATGGTGACTCACACCTGTAATCCCAGCACTTTGGGAGGCTGAAGCAGGATCGATTGAGCTTAGGAGTTCAAGACCAGCCTGGGCAACATTTAAAAAACCCCACCTCTACAAAAAGTATCAAAATTAGCCAGGCATGGTGGCAGGTGCCTGTGGTCCCAGCTACTCTGGAGGCTGAGGTGGGAGGATCACTTGAGCCTGGGAGGCAGATGTTACAGTGAGCTGAGATTGCACCACTGCACTCTAGCTTGGATGACAGAGCGAGACCCTGTCTTAAAGAAAAGAGAAGAAAAAGCCAGAAGATAGCTTAGCCAAAAGCAAGGATACCAAGAGGTAGACTATGTCTAACTATCAGGATAAGCCTATCAGGATAAGAATACATGAGGTTTCCATTGATTACAGGAACATCTTATTTATTGTCTGAAGCTTAAGTTGACTTATCACTATTTTGAAGTAAGGTGCCTTCTTAGCAAACGGCCCAAGTGAAAATAAAATGTGGAGTAGACTACCATAGTAATGACTCAATAAATGTCAAGTATAATTATACTAAACAGTCACTACTTCAATGACTCATCTGCATTAAGCATTTAAACTTAAAAAAAAATTCTTGTCAAAATTTTAGTACGTGAGTGGTAGAGACAGGAAGGATAGCTTAAGGTAGATCTGTGCAAGTCTTATAGTACCCTTTGTACAATCACACATCTTTCTCCTAAAAGGCCCAGTATTACCATAGAGAGGTAAACAACCAGTTCTCATTAGCTGGGGAGCTGGTGGCATGCCACATGATAGGGACAATGACCTCTGTACGGCTAGTGTGGAGTGGTTATTTTTACCTTTTCTTCCCCTGTATATTTTCAACTAGAGAAATGGGTGAAAGAAGAGATCCAGAGGAAAGAGTAGATCTTGAGTCTACTCCACCCAACCTGGTGGAAAGGACCGCAAAGCTAGACTCAATTTGGGAAGGAGAAAAACTTTGAATTAAATATGTGGAGACATTTAAAGTGACTGAAATTCATGGGCTGAAATTAGAAGCAGTTACAGTTATCAGTTACACAGTGGGAAGGGAGATTTCAAGGTCCATAGCAAGTGTTAGAAATATTTTCTACTTATACTTTAATTCTACTTATACAATAATTTTCAATTTATTGGTCAAGCTTTATGTTATTTGTCTCATGAGTTTTACACACACACATACACAGTAGGTTCTCACTTAACGTTGTTAACAGGTTCTTGGAAACTGACTTTAAGTGGAAGGACATATAATAAAACCAATTGTTTTTCTTTTAGCATTATAATTAAATAATGAATGAAATGACTATATTCAAGGGCCTGATGCATGCTGTTTTTGTTAAAGTTGCTGTTTCCAAGAACCTATCAATGACATTAAGTGAGAACTTACTGTATATGTTAACTTATTTGTAACTTACTATATTATCACAAAAAATATAAAATTTGTTAAAATGTTCTTCAAATGAGCCATTACATTTATGATTGTTATATTTAATTTATTGAGCACTTACTATGAATAGAACCCTGTTCTAGAATCTGTACACATGTAATATCCAAATTATCAATACTGCCTTAATGAAAATTTTGGTGACATGAAAAATCTTAGGCAGCATGAACTTAAATATCTTGTACAATATCTCAGAATTATAAAGTATTATAATAATGATTTGAACACTTGAGGTTAGACACTGAGGCTTTTTTTGCCAAGCTTCCTTTTATGAAAAAAGTATGAAAGGTTTAGATTAGAAGTTCAAAATCAACTCCAAACTGTTTGCCCAAAGCTAGAAGATCAATCACAATTAATGAAGGTATCAACCTACTTCCATACACACAATGCTTACTTTGACAACCCAACTTAATTCCACTGGCAGATGCCCAAGGCATTATTTACTCTATGTGCTTGACACATAATAAACAATTTATTATTATATATGTATTATTAGACATATATCCTCAAAAATCAATTTTAATTGGTTTTAATCCTAAAAAAAATATTTTCAAAATCTCTCAGCCATCTCTTTTTTCTTTCGTCTTTTATCCTTCTGTAATTCCTACTAGATATATGCTGACAAGTTGCATTTGATCTCCCATGTCTCAATTGCTTTTATTTTTCAGTCTGTTTCTCATTATTATGCCTCCTATGAGATTATAGTAATGTAATGGATAAATAGGAATTTATCGCGTACCTACTCAGTACCAGATACTGCTCTTCACATTTTAAAAAGACACATTCACATCAACTCAGAAATGCAAAACCTATTATAATTTTCATTTTATAGATGGAGAATCAGATGATGAAAGGGAGGGAAAGTATTCAAACCAAATAGGTTTGGTTTTAGGATCTCCAGTGCTAGCTCTTTCATTTTCTTCTGGTTTCAATTCATTAATTTTTCCTGAGCGAGATTAAGTGTACTCTTTAGCACTCCTATTGAAAGTTCTAAAATTTTTTCTTCAATGATTATGTCTTAAAATTCCAATATTTCCATGTCATCCATTTTAATTTCTCCCTGTACAGAAAACTAATATTTTACAATTGGTTATTACAAACTATTGTCCATATAATTCTTTAATCTCTATTTCCTTAGATTTTCTGCTTGTTGAACCTCTCAAATACTGAAAGTTTCCTGGAGGTCTCTCCATGATATGCTCATTACTAAAGGAATAGCTTCCAATCTGCTGTAAGAAGCACTATGCCATCCATTTGTTCCAGGACCTTATCCTCTGCAGGTAAGCAGTCTTGATCTTGCAACCACGAAGGAGGCAGATCAAATCCTAATTATTTGTGAATGCATTTACTTTAGGCTTCTGTACATTCAAAGTGACACACTTACGGCTTTGTCTCAACTTGATGAGCAAAGGTAATTCACCTAAGGTAATGACAATAAGGCAACTGACACATAATAAACAATTTATTATTATATATGTATTATTAGACGTATATCCTCAGAAATCAATTTTAATTGGTTTTAATCCTAAAAAAAAATCTGTTTTCAAAAATCTCTCAGCCATCTCTTCTTTCTTTCCTCTTTTATCCTTCTGTAATTCCTAATAGTTATATGTTGAAAACTTGCATTTGATCTCCCATGTCTCAATTGCTTTTATTTTTCAGTCTGTTTCTCATTATTATGCCTCCTATGAGATTATAGTATCAGGTGTTTTCCTGAATTGTAGAGATTATGCAGGAAGTTTTTTTCCCCACCACACCCCAACCTCATATGTGCTTCTTATATGAGTCCCAGACTCCACGTGAGTTCAGCTTTTTGCTACCTTGCTTTTTGGTATTTATCTTTTTACTTTTAGCATTTAAAATCTTTGTAAAAAATGTAAATGGTATAGTTAATATTTCATCAATAATATCTATGAATTAGAGTGGATAAAGTAAAGTTATTTTACTCTTTTCACCATGTAGACCCAGAAATACATATGTTTTAACAAAACAAGATTATACCAGGGTCTTTTATCGTGCAATAATTCAGCATATATACATTATTGTTCTGTTTATGTGGAGCTTTCACATATGACTTTAGGATTTGAAAAAATATATTTTTGAGATATATTATTTTTATTTTTGTGTGTAATACATATCCAACTCATTATTTGAAAGTTTTTAAAAATTATAGCAATTTGAAGAAGTCTTACTGTCTACTGGTTTTACTGCTAAAAAGCAGAGATTAAGTAAACATACAAATATGTGATTAAAGAAGGAGAACATTAACATAGATATAAACTAATCAAACAAAGAAATTTTGGCCCAATTATTTCTTCTCATTAAACTATTTCAAGTCTATTTTTGAGTATTTGTTTATAGCTCCTGTAAAAATAACTCTCTAATAATAAGAGAATACAAAACGTCAGTTGCACCTGGGCGCAGTGGCGCACTCCTGTAATCCCAGCACTTTGGGATGCCAAGGTGAGCGGATCACCTGAGATCGGGGTTCAAGTCCAGCCTGGCCAACATGGCAAAAACCAGTCTATATTAAAAATGCAAAAAAAAAAAAAAAAAATAGCCAGGAGTGGTGTCAGGTGCCTGTAATCCCAGCTACTCAGGAGGCTGAGGCAGGAGAATCCCTTTTTTGAAACTCTGTCTCAAAAAAAAAAGTCAGTTGCTAGTTTTCTTTTTACCTCAAATATACATATGTGTGTGTGTGTGTGTGTGTATATATATATATAGTCATCATATATGTCATATATATTATATATTATTACATATATAAGATATATTATCATGCTGTGAAGACCAAAAATATAAAAGGTAAACAAGTGTATTAAAATATTTATTTTCTTTTACATTTTTTCATAATTTCAAAATTGAGTTTGATTTAGAAAAATCTGTATTCTTATAAAGAACCTGCTAATGTTTGACTTTCCCTCAAAATTATTTTACTGCTTCCAAATATTACGTGAAGTGCAAATAGCACAATAATTTTTTCTCTGATGTTACTTATTTTATTTTTATTTATGTATATATATATTTTCGAGATAGAGTCTTGCTCTGTCACCCAGTCTGGAACCCCTGACCTCAGATGATTCACCCACATTGGCCTCCCAAATTGCTGAAATTACAAGCATGAGCCATTGTGCTCAGCCTGATATTATTAATTTAGATTTTTACCCGGTTGTCAGATTCTTAACTGGACTATTTCTTTGTTTTGTTTTAAACCATATATGCTATTTTAGTCTTTAATTAAAACAAAAGCCTCAAAGTGGTTTATCCTTTAATATCCTTTAAAATTATACATTCATTTGCACAGAAAACTAAAATAACACTGGATTCTCTGAAAAAAAGCAATGCTATTTTGGTATTTGATAGCATGCAACATTTGCTAATTAAAAGGCATTTGAACTCAACTTTGATAGTTAATACAAAGTCCTAAATTAGAGTTTTTTTCTAACTACAAAAAAGCCATTCATATTTGACACTTAGTTGAAGATATTATAGATGAATATTTATAAATATTTTGTCCACTATCTCATCATTTAAGAGCCTTTTATAAAATAAACCAAAATAAAAGTACCTGAATCTTAAAAATTCCCCATTATGTGTCTATCTCAGTCCATTCTTGCTGGTACAACAAAATATCTTAGACTGAGTAATTTATAAACAGAAATTGACGCTCAGAGTTCTGGAGGCTAGAGCATCCAAGATAAGGCACCAGTAGATTCAGTGTCTAGTAAGGGCTTACTTTTTGCTGCAAAGATGATGCCTTCCAGCTGTGTCCTCACATGACAAAAGGAGTCAATAAGCTCCTTCAGGCCCCTTTTATAAAAGGGCACTCATTCCCTTCATGAGTGTGGAGCCCTTATTACCTAATCACCTCCCAAAAGCCCCACTGCTTAAATCATCACCCTGAGGTTAGCGTTTACATACAAATTTGAATGGACACAACATCTAGATCATAGCATTCCTCTCCTTGCCTCCCCAAAATTCATGTCATTCTCACATGCAAAATAAATTCATTTCATCCCATTAGCCCCAGAAATATTAACTCATTTTAGCGTTAACTCAAAAATTTAAAGTCCATTCTCATCTAAATATCATCAAAATCAAATATGAGTGAAACTCAATGCAATTTAGTCTGAGTCAAATTTTCTTCCAGCTATGGGTCTATGAAATCAAACAATTTAAACATTTTCAAAATACAATGGTAGCATAGGCATAGGATACACCTTTTCATTCCAAAAGGGAGAAATATAAAAGATGGCAGGGATAATAGGTTCCAAGTAAGCCTAAAACTTAATAGGGAAAAAAATAACTATTAAGACTTTAGAATAATCTTTGACTAAATGTCTCACCTTTTAGACATGCTGGAGTAGGGGCTGGGTCCCCATGGCTCTAGGCAGCCCCACACTCGTGATATTACTGGTCTCAGCCCGTGCCACACTTTCATAGGTTGGAGTCAATTGCCTTCAGTCCTCCTAAAATGAGTGGGGTTGCTTCCAAGTGGCTTCATCAGTATGGAGTTCTGAGGGTGGCCCCACCCCCACGATTCCACTAAGCCTTACCCAAGTGTGGTTTTTCTGCAGTGCTTCCACTTTTGCAGCAGCCCTCTTCCTAGGTCTCATGATTCAGTCTCCAGGAAGCTCCATCCTTCAAAATCTAGGTAAAGGCATCCATGGCTCAAAATTTTGAGTTTTCCTTTGACACGTGAATCACCCCATCCCATCTCGTGGTGCAAATTTGATGTTATTATTGTTAAAGAGGGCATGAGTAATGGGTAACAGGTTAAATATTAATTAGCATTTACTGAATTGAGAAAAGGAAGAAAAATAATACCGTTCTAAAAAAAAATGAATGATTAAATTTTGAACCAAAATCTCAAAATTTGTATCATTTCATACTCTACTAGAATTTATGTGACATCAAGAGAAACAATTACAGGAATCATGCCTGAAAATTTAAAGAGAATCGAGGTAGTGTAATTACCCAGTAAATTTTACCCAGTAAAAGGACCCCTGGTGTAAAGTCAGAATAACTAAATATAATCCTTAGCTCTTAAATTTAACTTGTGAGCTATCTTCCAGTTATTAATTACCTTGGCTTATATAAACATCTTTTTTTTTTTTTTTATCAGATAAGGATAATGAATCTCTCCTTACATTTTAGTTTGGCTAGTTAAGTGGAATCATATTTTGCCAGCATCTAAAATAGTTAATTAAACTAAATGCTAATAAAATATTGATCTATAGGTAATTTACTAAACAAATTGAGGATTCTAATTAGTAGTATCTCCAGTAAGGTCATGGGTAACATATATCTGTATATCCTAATCTGTTGTACTTAAAGTTATTTGAATTAGGGAGCAATTTTTATTATTATTACTACATCATCCTGGCATGGTGCCTGGAATAAAGTAAGAAACAGACACATATTTGTTAAATATTGAGTAATAATAAGAAAGTTCATGCTGTTTTACTTTATCATGAGTTTTTTCTCATTCTTCAAATTTTCACTTAAAAAATTATTATCCAGTAAATACAGGATGGTCAAGAATATTTCACAGAATTGCCTCCAGCTTCATTCATTATTCACATGGCCCATCATTATTTTAGCATTAGAGACAGGATTTGAGCAGTAATGTGAAAGTACAATCTGCAAAATGAGAATTAATTATATATAGTAAAATAGTTATGTAGATATAATAAAATTTTAAAAGTAAAATGATTCAAATATTAAGATATTAAAAATATTGAAACCTTTGGTCCTTCAGTTATTTTCACATAATTTATCTAAATCATGAGAGTTGGACTTGGGCTTTTACTAGTATTGGTAACTTTAATACATTGCTTATAATTTGAGATTTCCCAAACTGTAGTAAATGAAATATCTGTTAATAACTTAATTATTGCTTGCTTATATGGAAAAGTTTATTGCATAAAGGAAATGCCACAGTCTGTTCTTGAATTGATGGCAATTATCATAAAATTATGAAATTACTGTAACAAGAATATGCAATTAATCAGTTCTGTGTTTCATACTAACATGTGCATGCCCTGATGCATTGCTTTCAGCAATATAGCAGCTGATCTTTAATGCATTCTTTATGTCTCCAAGTAATTCTTCCATGATGAATTATGGCACATTCAGCCAGAATTAATAATGCACCAACAGCATGTGTAAAAAAATAAGTCAAATTTTTACTGAAGAGTTAAATTTGATTTGAGATTTTAAGTTTTAAATTTCAAATATATATATATATTTGTAATATATATCGCATCAGGTGATAAGTATTATCAAAAATATATCTAAAAGTAGGTCAAAGAAGGTGATACGAGTAGGGAGATGGTTCATGAAACACATATGACATAACATGCAGTTGGATGTGTCATACAGAGGGAAAAGCATGGTCAAAGCAACAGGAGGAAATGGAGGGGAATGACTAAAAAATCCTAATTTGCTGTTACATTGCTATTTGGTTTTTGAGGACCTCTAAATAATGTGATAGCTCTTATTTAATAGATAATTGAGATGATAAAGATTTTAAGTAAAGGACTCAGGAATTAAAAATGTGCTCTAGGAACATAATTTCCATATGGCAAACAAGACAACCAAAGCTGTTGTAATCTATCAGAATAGTAAAGACTTATCTCTTACTATAAAATAGTTTTATTTTCATGTAAATAAATTTATGTATGGGAAAGAAAGTGGAGTAGATAATGAAAATGTAAACAGGTGCTTGGAAGCATGTTGATCCTCCACATCAACATGTAAGTTAGTAGTCCCTGCTTTGCCCTCCACTTGAGAACTGAATTAGCCATATAAGATAAAATGCATAAGAATTATTATAAGATGAAGGTCATATGGGGCTGCAAAGAAGAAGAAAACTATTCATGATCACTCTGTAATCTTATGCATCAAAGAGAGATATATATACACACACATATATATACACACATATATATGTATACGTGTGTGTGTATATATATAATATATATGTACACTCATTGTCCAGTTCCCAAACTGTGGATATTCAGGCTTTAATTAACTTTTAGTTAATTGTGTTAATCGTGATGAAGTACAAAACAACCTAGTTAAACAATATGGATTCAGTTCTAGACTGTGCTCTCTATTGCCCATGTAATGTTAAGCAATAAAAGTGACCTATACAATTGCAATTTTAATACAGTGCATGATTGCCATAGGAATAAAATATTGTAGGTGAAAAATGTGTATTAATTGGAAAGTATTATGTATTAAGAAATACAAGAAATTGGTGTTATTCTGACCTACTTCAACTTTGTTGAGGAAGGCTAGTATTTTAAATAACAAAGATTTATCTCTTAGAGAATCAATTTGTCAAAATTATATCCAGGATATATTTTCTTAAAGCAATTTTTCCCCTAAGTATCCAGAAGGAAATACATCTTTCCTTTCTGGACTGAACAATGAAGAAAATAGTGTCAAAGTTAAGGTTTTTGATAGATATTTCATAATCTCATAGAAACCTCATGCATCTTTCATATTTCATATATAACTTATAACTACTCCAATTATATAACTTGTAACTACTCTAATTTTTATATTTTTCAAATAATTGTGCTTCAATATTTTTATTAAATGATTATACACATCCTCTTTTCCTTTTTTTATAGGTCTACTCATTTAAGTGATATTATAAACTACAAACTCATTATTTTTATTTAGAGATAGGGTTTCCTCTGTGACCCAGGCCTACTATAAATATTGGTGTATAAAACATGAAAGTCAAATGCTATTTTTTAATTATTTTAAAGAGAGGATCTTGTTCTTTTGCCCAGGCTGGAGTGCGGTGGTGCCATCTATCATAGCTCATTGCAGCTTGAACTCCTGGGCTCAAGGAATCCTCCTGCCTCAGCTTCCCAAGGCTACAGCCATGTACCACCACCACCACCACCACACTTGGCATTTTTTTTTTTTTTTTTTTTTTTTTTTGAGATAGGCCTTTGCTATATTGTCCAGGCTGGTTTTCAACTAGTTTCAAATGATCTTCCAATCTTTCCTGTGATTATAGAAGTGAGCCACTGTGCCTGGCTCAAACTCATTCTTAACTTCCCAACATCCCTAATTTCAAGACTTATTTTAATATATTTTGAATTTTAAACCATATTATTCAATATCCATATTAAAATACTTATTTTTAGTGTAAGTTTAAATAGATTTTAAAACTCCCTGCTGATAAGCTTACAAAATAAATAAAAGCTCATCAAATAAGTATCATTTTTATAGAAAACTATTTTACATGGGTCACATAGCTCAAGTAACAGAAATTAAGGTAATGTCTATTTTCACTAATTTAAAATATATATTCAGCACTAAATTTGCATTGCTAAAGAAACTAGCAATAATTGTTGTTTTGGACTATACCATACCAAAAGGAAATGAGCCTCGTAATATAACCCCCTCAAACTGGCATTTCTCTAAGAAGTTAAAGGAGGATCTTGCTAGGATTAGAATAACAAAACGAGACTTGACACTTGAACCTTATCCATTTTCATACAATGTGTCTCTCAGCAGAATAAATAAAAAAAAAAAAAAGGTACCATCTTGCAGTGTGCAAGCTATCAGCAAAATGCAAACTAAAGGTTGAAATCTAAAGGCAAAAAATAACCTATATTCATCCAGAATGAGCAAAGCATGTCGCAGTGTTTCTGATTTTAGCTGAGGTAAGCTTAAGCGTTGCATGGTGAAGGGTGAATATAAAATACAAAGACCTAATCAAATATTATGAGAAAGCAAAGACCATAACATAATTGAGGGAAGATTACATGCAAATATCAGTGTTTGATGGCATTTAAAAATCTATCTTATTTGATCACATTAAGATGGCAATTAGCGTATTAATAAACTTAGGTCACTGAAACTAGTGAACTCTTTAAATAGATTTAGAAATTTTAAAAAACATTGATTTATTCTAGTGATGTGTATCTTTTCCTCATTATACATTATAATTATTTTATCCATACAGCAGAACATACACTTTATTGTTAATTATAAAAGCAACATGTGTCACAAAAGCATATGTTTTGATTTTCCTGAAGCTCTGTACAGTTAGTTATATATACTATAAAGTTAAAAATGTTTTCTTAAATTGACTGTCATTGTTGATTATTCCCACTCACCTTTTAAAAACTAGATTGGAAACTGCAGGGATTTCATTTTCTGGTTATGGTAGAATAGCTTATATCAGACATTTCTCAACATGAGGAAACATAAACACTGGATTAAAAATGAAAACTGCTGTTTGAAGATATTGGAAAGCAACTTAGGCAGTCAGGACTTCAAAGTCTTAAATTTCCCAGAGAGGAAAAACACAACAAAAGGACTTCAGCCCTGTTTGTTTGCCACTTCTCTTCTGGAGGCATTTGCCAACTTGTCAGTAGCACAGGGCCCATAAGCCAAGTAAAATGGAGAGGTTCAGAGCTTTTTGAAGTGACTCAGAACTGTAGAAACAAAAATTAGAGTTCCACAGTAGCTTAGAATTAAAATACAAAGATCTCAGAGCCAAGGCATCAACAGAAAAGGTGGACCTGACACCATGTGATTCTTTGCTTGCAGAGTGGTTCTTAATATCTAATCTGTAGGGTGTGAGAAGCTAGGTAAGCAAGCTGAAAGTAAGAACTAAGAAGCTAAATTGACAGCAGGGCAGTCTTATAGTACTGAAAGAGAGAAAAAAATAATATTATTTAGGTCCCAACTAAGGAGGAAGAGCCCTGGAAAATACTCCAGGATTTCAACTGAGACTCATGAGGAGTTATTACTAGACACAGCTGAATAAAATATTAATAGACTGAAAGATAAGTCAGTGTGTGTATATATATATGTGTGTGTATATATGTACACATATATACACACACACATATACAGATGAATACATGAAGTGAACATGAATAAAAATATAGAGAAGATTATAGAATATTCATGGCACAGAATGAAAAATTACAGGATTCCAATTGGAGTCCCAGAAGGAGAAGAGGAAAAAAAAGGAGGCAGTAAGTTCTATTTGAAGACACTATTCAAGATCTCCTAATATTGAAATAAAAACAAAAAAAGGTACAGAAACAGGAAGAATTAATACAAAAAGATAAAACTGAGGCAAACTCTAGTAAAATTACTGATATTCAAACAAATAGAAAATGGTTAAAAGCATTCAGAGAAAAATAGATCAATTATCTTCAAAAGAGCAGGAATAATAATGGTATGTTTTTAAATAGAAATGATGAAAACCAGTAGATAATAAGTGATATATTTAAGATACTTTAAAGAAATAAATGCTAATTTATAATTTGATATCCACCTAAAGTATATTTAAACCTGAATATGAATTAAAATTGAAGCAAAAAGAGAATGTATAGGTAGCCTGCTTGCACTAAGAGAAATAATAAAGGAAAGTTATAGAGGCAGAAGAGAAAGTATCCTAACTGGATTTTCAATAATGAAGGATGGAAAAAAGAACACTGAAATAAATAAAAGGGTTGTAACGCTAAGTAAAATTGACTCTATAGTACAGTAATATGAATTACTTATTAAGAATTAAAATACTGGCTGGCGCGGTAGCTCACACCTGCAATCCCAGCACTTTGAGAGGCTGAGGAGGGTGAATGACGAGGTCAAGGGATGGAGACCATCCTGGCCAACATGGTGAAACCCCATCTCCACTAAAAGTACAAAATTAGCCAGGCGTGGTGGTGCATGCCTGTAATCCCAGCTTCTCAGGAGGCTGAGGCAGGAGAATGGCTTGAACCCAGGAGGCAGAGGTTGCTGTGAGCCAAGATCGTGCCATTGCACTCCAGCCTTGGCAAGAAGAGTGAAACTCCATCTCAAAAACAAACAAACAAAAAACTTACAAAACAAGCAGAAATGAAGGTAAACATACTAAGTGCTTTAATGGGACACCAAAAAAATAAAGAACAAATAAAAACAATGTTGGGATGGGCACATAACACTTTTTTCATAAACTATGTTTTTCTCCTACATTAATATTTATTCAAAAAGTATTTGTGGCTAGGCATGGTAGCTCACACCTGCAATCTCAACACCTTGGGAGTCTGAAGCAGGAGGAGCTCTTGAGGGCAGGATTTCGAGACCAGCCTGAGCAATGTAGCAGGACTCTATACAAAAAAATTTAAAAATTGGCTGGGCATGGTGGCTTGAGACTACAGTCTCAGCTACTTGGGAGGCTAAGGTGGGAGGATCTCTGCAGTCCAGGAGTTCAAGGCTGCAGTGAACATAATCATGACACTGCACTCCAGTCTGGGTGACAGAGCAAGAACTTGTCTCTAAAATAAACTAACCAAAAGAAACCAAAAACCATTTGTTTTTCATGTTTTGGTCACCAAGGTTTATAATAGGCCTTGACATATATACATGAACAAGATATATTATCTATTCTCAAATACATTAAATCCAGTTTAATAACAAATTATGTTTATTCTAAGATTCGGCATTGATTTAATTCAGATTAAGGGTAGAGAAGAAACACTGTAGAAGATACGAATTTAAAAAAAAAAACCTGAAAACAGCATTTATTTATTCATGCAAATATATACTTATTTTACTCTGTATTCCAATCAAAATTTGAATCTAAGATCTCTATATATTTAGATTATATTTTTTCTAAATTAATTTGGTGATTGGTAAGAATTTAGGGCATCATTCTGTTATTAGTAACAAATATTTCACTTGGCCTCTTTTAAACTTTTAGGATTGATAGTATTATAAATGGCTATGATAAGTAGCATTTCTCTCAGGTCTTTATTTCCTGGAGACATTTAACAGTTTGGTACTTCAATGGCATTCCTTCTTGATTCATGAAATAGTTATACCTAACTCTCCTAACTCTAAAACTTGTATTATTTAAGGAGAGTTACCAATTTATTTGCTATCAGTTGTATTCCTTGCAACTGGATAATATTCTAAGCATATAATACAAATTGGTTTCTTATCTTAATCATCTTTGAAAAAACATTTTATGGTACATGTAGAAATTCACATTTAAATTAACATTATACTCCATTTGGGTGCTAAACATGGAAATAGTTGAAGTGAGGTGATAATCAGATAAGTGTAAATTTCTTTGATAGGTAAGTTAAATTAGGTGAAATCAATGACAACAGCATCATAGAGTATCTCTCATATAGTGTAGTAAAGAAACTTTCTAATTGTGATTATAGGACATATTTTAATAGCTCAATTAGAAAAATGTAAAAAAATTTAGCTGAGAGTTGATGAAATATGGTAATCACAGAGCCGAACAACACAGAAATGCAACAGTATGCACAAAACATTATGAAGCACAGAAACGAATTGCCAAACTTTACTAATGAAAATTTTTGTCTCCATTTCTGAAAACATTTTTCTCAGTATGCTTTTATTCATGTCTTAAAGATAAGTGAATACAGAGCATTCAGTACCATGTGATTGGAGGTAAAAAGAGGGATGTGAAAGGAGAGTCTCTCTTAACAGCAGCACTCCAGGAAGATGTGAAAACCTTCTATTGTCATGCTACCTCTGTGTTCATCATCCATTGTCACCATTTTCCCAAACAGAAAACAAGTGAATGGCAGAATTCATCTGATTCTTTCTTTACTGCAGAGCTAAACAAATTATTTGTAGACATTGCGTCTACAAAGGCCCTTAGCCTTTTCTCAGACTCCTGAAACCCAAAGCTACCTAACTTCAAACACAGAGAGCAGAAGCATCTCTTTGTTAAAGATGCTTATAGACCAAGCTGTATTCTAGATATTATTTTCTGTCTGATAAGTACCCTGTATTGTTGATGCCAATATATCTTTATAAAATATAAGTAAGTTTAGAGAATATCTATTTAAGATAGTTACTCAGGTTTCTAAATCTTCTTGTGAAATGCTACATGCAATATGGATTTCTGAATGCTCTTTAAACAGGTTAGAAAATACTAGTTTCATCAGTAAGTAAAATGAGCAGACAAAACAAACTAATATTGTAAAAAACAATCTATTGAAAGAATATGTTATTCTTAATCAAAGTATTTGAAAATAAGGAAAGGCTTTATGAAGGAGGTATTATATGTTTGAACATAGGGAAATGAAAGAGCGTTTTGTGTAGACAAATCGAGGGAACCTAGAAAAAGAAGTAGAAAATTCAAATCCATATGCAGAGAATGAGGAAGAGTCTACTTTGGATGGATTTAGAAAGTGGGTGAAAAATAATCATGGTAAATAAATCAGTGATGGTGAATGGAAAATTAATATAGTAAAATATGTATGTCTGAAGTGGTTAAATACTCTTATAAAAACAAACCAATATTAGATTATAATTTTCAGTAGTGTGTGTACATTTTTGAGTGTGACATAAAGTGGATATGTTGACATAATTAGAGTTAGCATTCAGAAAGGTTTTTAATTTGCAACATTATGCAGAATATATTAGATCAGGAAAATACTGAAAGCAAGAATACTAGAGATAATAACATTGCAATGATTTAGTTCATTAGCAATGAAAGTCTGACTACCCATGGTCAAGAGGATACCATACATTTGAAAAACGCTGAGAGAAATAAGTAAAAGGGTTGAAAAATAATTAAATCATCGGAAAAGTTAAGAAGCAGGAAAAGACTGGGGTGACTTCAGCATTCTTCGTCTAGGGGAAGCAGATAACTGGGAAGCAGAAAGCATCATCTGATAGAAAAGAATGATTATTTACTCAGGGGAGTAAGAATTTGTATAATATTTCACAGAAAAGCTATTCTAAAACTCAACTTCTTCTCTTCTGTTTTCTTCAAAATATATATAAGGCTGGGTGGCGTGATTCATGAATGTAATGCTAATGCTTTGAGAGGCCGAGGCAGGAGGATTGTTTGAAGCCAGGAGTTCAAGATCAGACTGGGCAACATAGCAGGACCCTGTCTCTATAAAAAATAAAAATAAATTAGCTGGATGTGTTATAATCCCAGCTACTCTGGATCCCAGCTACTCTGGAGACTGAAGCTGGAGGAACACTTGAACCCAGAACTTCAAGGTTGCAGTGAGCAGCCACTGCACCCTGGGCAGTAGAATGAGACTCTGTCTCAGAGAAAAAAAAAAAAAAAAAAAAAAAGGATATAAGATATCATAATTATTATATCATAATTATAATTAAATTTTGCTTTGTAAATATTTCTTCTTTCATCCTTTTAGTTTTTACTATCAATGGTATGCAAATGTGTGACCACTGAAACATGAATGCTTATAGACAATATAGTTGAGTGGAAACAGTATTCTATTGACTTGTTAGTGCTAAGTGCAAGTTCTATCAATGCCACTATACTAGTATGACTATATTAGTTAAAAATAAATGTAGTTGCATAAAAAAGAAAGCTAGCTGCAGTGGTTTCCCTAATAGGATTATATTTTTATCATAAAAAAGAGGCCCAGAGCTAAGCCGTCCAACCTGCAACTGGTCAAGTAGATATTACATTTCTTTGTAATCCAGCAACGTTAGCATGTTCATGTTATATGCCTGGTTGCAAGTCAGCTGCTCCAACATCTAATAAGCCATGTGACCCCTAGGCAGGAAAAAATAAACAAAAAAGACTAAAGGCAAAATGAGCTGAATCTATCCTTTTTATGAGGAAATAATCCGGGAATTCTATCCACTAGATATCTGCTAACACATCATTAGCTATCAGTGTGATATCTGTCTCAACAAAGTAGTGTGAGTATATGAATATTTTAAAGTAGTATGTTGGCATGCAAATAAAATTGGTGTTATATTAGTAAAAAAGAAAAATAGGATGGCTATTTTCCCATATTCTTATTTTTCTCATGTGAAAAATGTAGAGATTGTATAATCTGTAAGGCCCAGTCAATTATAAGAATATGTGATTATGTATAAACCGAAAACTTGACCAATGTATTCAAATATCGCTTGTATTTCATATCATAGTCTAACAAAAAACCAATTGCCTGGCTGTAATGGAACAACGCTGGGAATTGTATTTGTGATTATGATAGCAGAATGTTCTTTTATAACTCAAAGGTTCTCTTTCATCAGAATAAGCAATATCTCTGAATACTGAGTAAGCTAATGTCAGAAATGAGTTAATTAGAATTTTTACTTTTTATATTGTTTACATCAGATCTAAAAGACTCTTGCGTTTCAAAGTAGCAGAAATGCAATTTCATGGTATTCTGCTTAAGTGACTTAGAGATATATACTAACTGCCTAAAGTTGATTATTTTAATGATTTTAAGTCTACTGAAACTCAAATACAGATTTGTGATTTTCTAACCAATATACTTGTTCCAGAATGAAGACTCTAATCTGAATGTTAAATTATAAATTTTCTCATCAAAACTAATGTGCAGACCACAAAGAAGATAATCTTAGTAAAAGTAGCTAAAACTCTATAAAAGTTTTATACACAATTTATGACTGGTAAATCAGGCATAGAATAAACTATCACAGAATCTAAACACAATTACCAAATAACCTGAGGTTATTGGTAAAGCTAATCTAGCCTTTTAATCAAATATTCACTAAAATAGATTTAGATCATTGACAGAATAATTAGTTAATTGAAATTTCTGTTTTGCCAAGTGGCTATTTGTTATTTTATAAACACAAACACTATTTTTATATTCTGGTAGATGCTGAATTTGAGTAAAATATTTAGAGCTATATGCTATTTAAGTTAATACAGTGATGCATTACCTCTTAGTAATTTAAAGAGTCATATTTAAAAACACATACTCTGCTTTAAATTCACATATTGACTCATTTATCAGGCACAATAAAGATTTTTTACATTAAGATTAATAAGCAATATGAACATTTGATTTGTAAAAGTAAATATAATTTCCTCTATTTCATACGTAACATTGTGAAGCTTAAAATTCTTAAATAGTTGTTATATACATATTTTATACCTTTAGGAGTTACAAATTATTTTAAACTTGGTAATAATTATGTTGCATTGATTGCCTCAATTGAGATAGTTCAGTATAATCGGTATACATAACCAAAAATAATTGGTAAAACCTAAGAGCTACTGTCTTAAGAAGTTCGTTGAATCACAAGAAGCCTATTAAAAAGGAACCAATTGGTAGAAACATGCTAAAAACAAGACAAGAGATAATTTTATTTTTAAAAATTATCTTAAAACAAGCGCTACTACTGAATAGAATAATATACTTATGTGCAAAAATAAAATAATCACTAATCTAGAATATGAAAATATTATTCAAGAAAACAAGGTATTTTCAGGCAAACAAAACCTGAAAAAATTTGCCATAAATAAGCATGCATTAAAGTCAATATTAAAGGATGTTTTCAGACAGAATGAAAAATATTCTAGCAAGAGGTAGGAAATGAGGAAAAAGCAATAAAAAAAAGAGAGAAACAGTAAAAATGTAGTTAATTTAAAATACTGTTGAAAAAGTAAACCAATGCACATAATAATTTGATATATATTACATATGATTTATATGCACACATATAATTAAATATATGTTAATTATTAAATAACAAGTACATGGTTGTCCAAGGGCTTCAATAAGATTTTCTCATATCTTTTTTGATTTTAGAATTTTCAGTGTTGAAAGTAATTACAAAGATTCATCATAAGATAATGAACTTTGTTTATAGTTGAGAAAAAATGTAGAAATTTAAAATCTATACTAATCTTAATATTAACTCATCAATATATTGCCAAATATATGTAGTAATTTAGAATATTTATTGGAATCAAATCCTGTTTTTATTTTTGAAACATGTAATCACAGGAGTTCTGTTGCTTTAATAATTCTACTTCTAATTGTTGAAATTTACTAACATAGATTTCTACCATTATACTTTAAGTTTTGTCTCATTTATTTCACTTGCCTGATAGGTTGGCAACATACTATTACAAATTTTGCATTTATGTTATTTTTTTGCAGAATAGTGAAGTGGTGAAATAAAGAAAACAATGAACAACATCATAAATAAATGGATATATTTAAATATATAGATTAAATATCTCTCTTCTTTATTTGACCCTTTCCATTCCATTTTCAACATCTTCTCTGCTCAAGTAATCTAATAATAAAAGGAGAATCCATTTATTAGAATAATAATGATTCAATATTTGCTAGGGTTAGCTTATTTTTTGTTGTTTGTCAAATAATTTTTTCATGATAATTTCAAAGACAGGTGCCAAAATAGGTAAGCATATACACTCTGAAGCCCAGTAACCTAAGTTAAACTGGCTTACTCTTACTCACTGGATAGATCTATTCCCTTAGAAAAATTATTTAACCTTCCTATGCACTACTTTCTCCCTCTTTTACATTTTATAACATACATAGTAAAACATAAGGTTCATTGCTGTTAACACATGTCATGCTAGAAGTTAGGGTAATGGGGAGAGGGAAAGGAAATAAAATGTGGTTAACAGATATCTGAATTTACTTCTATTTAGTGAGTGGAAAATACCTATAATTCTCTCTTGGCAAATGACCAGATCATTGCAGCTTGTATTTATATGTACCATTTTAGCAAATAAAATCTACCAGTATCATTTATAATACTTTTTTACAAATTAAAACCTTCTACAGATTAAGAAGAATGAATCTAGTTGAAGAAATAATCAAAAGCATATTGATGGTCTATTTGGAGAAAAAAATACATACGATAAACATAAGAAAATCTGCACCTCCTTACATACCATCTTAGAAATATAAGCACATATAATAATATAACATTTCATGTCTAACAAATAAAGGGATGGGGGAGAGGAAGAAAACTAGGGAAGAAAGAGAAGCAAGGAAGGAAGAAATAGAAGGAGGGAAGGCAGGAGGAAAAGGGAAGGAAGGAAGAAAAGGAGGAAAGAAAAAGAACAAGGAAATACAGAGGAAGGATTAAAAAAAAAGAAAGAAAGAAATAGAAAAGGAATTAGAGAAGACTGGCAATACCACAAGTTGAGGAAAACATGGAGCAATCAGAAATTCTCAGACACTGCCAATAGGGATGAACATTGGCAACACAATTTTGGGAAAGAATTTAACAATATCTAGTTAAGGTAAAAACGTTTGTAACTGCTCACCCAATAGTAACTACTTATAAACATGTTTGGCCAGGTGTGGTGGTTCACGCCTGCAATATCAGTACTTTGGGAGGCCGAGATGGGTGGATCACGAGGTCAGGAGTTCAAGACCAACCTGGCCAAGATGCTGAAACCCATCTCTACTAAAAATACAAAAATTAGCCTGGCATGTTGGTGGGTGCCTGTAATCCCAACTACTCGGGAGGCTAAGGCAGGAGAATTGCTTGAACTTGGGCGGCAGAGGTTGCAGTAAGCCGAGATTGTGCCACTACACTCCAGCCTGGATGTCAGAGCAAGACTCCATCTCAAACAAACAAACAAACAAATAAATAAATAAAAATAAATGTTCACAAGAAGACATATAAAACTATAACCACTGAGACATTGATTATTACAGCAATATGTTACAAACAACTTCATTTATAAGAGGATTTATACCTAAATTGGAATAGAGGTATACAACTAAATATTCTTTTAGCAGTAAAATAGAATGAAGTAGAATTCATATTTTACCATGGATGAATTACAAAAATAAAATAGGTGAAAAACTGTGTATATTTCTTAAAAACAAAATTTAAAATATATGTGATTGTACATACGCTTGGCATGAGCATGAGAAGTACCATCTACACCCATGAGAGCTAGAAAAGATAGTAAGGAGATTGATTCCCTGTCAAACCCTCAGTTCCTTAAACATAACTTGGTACAAGTGAAGTTCTCAGAAACGTTTGCTGAATGATAGATGATATTTTCAGTTTCTTTCCTAATCTGCAAAATTATCAATGTTTTTATAACACTATTATCTGTACCATTGTGGAAACTATGAAGCATGTTGTCATTTTAACAACTAAAGAAAAATACTGACCCTTTACATACAAATTTAATTGAAACGGTTATTGCAAATTTTTAAACTTTGTATCATTTTATCAGAGAGGAGTTATTCATCTGTAAATGGAATAATATTTTTATTAATAATAAAAATGAGATTTTTTTATGACTTGAAAGATATAAATAAAATCACCACAATACTATCACAATTTTATCCTCAACAAGGTTTTGGATGAAAGATCTCTGGTATTCTCATAATAATCTTCTATCTAGTAAATATGATTGACGTGGTTGTATATACAACTTGGAAAAAAATACCAAGATTAATGATATAGATATGGTGTGCAACTTCAACTAAGCAAAATAATAATTTTAGTATCGGAGTAGCACCCATTATCTTACCTTAGTGTCAATTTGTACTGACCCAGTAACTTGCTTAGGGCAGGTTAATGCTAATGAGGCCAAGGTCATAAACTCTATGCCTTGTGGGCAAGGTCTTTGCCCTGTTTCTCAGCTGTTGATTGCACTCTATGGTAGTGAGTCTTGCTTGAAAACATACACGGCTAGAAAAAGTTTTAATTTTATAAAAAGACTAAAAGTTCTTTAAAACACACTTTTTCTCTCTTGGAAATAAAGTTGTTTTAATTCTAAAAACGAAGGGGCAAAGGGAAAGTTATTCAAGGTTAAGTCAGAGTTAAAATGATAATCAGAAACCATTCTTGGATCATGTCTTTAAATATAGTAGATGTGGTTCTCTTCCTCTCAGTTACGACTCATAATACCTATGGTTGGAAGTATAGAAAATATATTAATATAAATAACTTGTAATTTTCTAGTAATCATAGGCAAAAATCAAGGCCCTCACATTTTCTAATTCCCATTCTTTAATCTTGAGCCTCTGTTCACTACAATCTCTTTTCCATATTATCGAATTGTACCAGTTGCAATAAATTCAAATAATATCAAAAAACAAGATGATAATATAAATATCTAAACAGGTCTAGGAGCATAAGGAGTTGTATTTCAGTCAACTGAAAATTTCAGAGCCTAACTTACCATGTGGAAATTCAATTCACTATTAGTTTGTGATTCCTCTGTAATGGTATCCGCCTTGTTGATCAAGTGATCTACAGCATTCTATATTTATATTACACTTTAAAATGTCACCATGCTAACTTTTTAAAGTGTAGAAATTATACTTAGTTTCTTTAATCCCGGCATTCAATTCATTTAATGTATCTTGTTAATATAATAAAAATAAACACCATTATTGAGAATTTATTTTGAGATAGTTATGGAGAAAAGAACTTTGTACTATATTACTATCTCATTTAAACCCCAGAACAACACTACGATATGGAGATTATTAGGCCAATTTTATAATTAAGAAAATTAAATATTAGAATAAGAAATTTGACCAGTTTTGTCCTAGGAATATCTACCAGATTGGTCAATGTGCTTAAGTAAGCTTATGTCAGCATGTGAAAGGCAATTGTTAAATTTTGTGTGAAAGTTGTTAACCATTGGTAGCTTTTAAATGTCCATGGTGGGAGTATTTATACCACAGAAAATGGCAATGCCTGAAAGTCAGGGCTTTCTTTCTTTCTTTCTTTCTTTTTTTCTTTCTTTTTTTTTTTTTTTTTTTTTTTTTTTGTAGAAAGCTGTTTTACCAGCACACAACTGAGTATTACTTAGCTAGTGTCTATAGAGTTAATATTTATATTCTTAAATGATTTATGAATGAGCCTATGTTTTTTATCTCTGTGTAATGTGGTTTTCATTATTGTACTTCTATTACTCAAAAATTTATTGTTATATATTGATAGAGCATTAGTAAATAAAACTTAAATTTTATTTTTAGTTCTCTATAGTAAATTATGCTTAAACTAATTAAACTAGTAATCCCTGAATGTCAAACTAGGAAATGTGTACTTTATTTTATAGCCAGTGGAGAGTTTTTATGCAAGGCAGGGACATCATCAGAGCCATGATTAGCTTCTTAACACATTCTCCGGCAATAGGGTAAAATGTGATTTTCTTTTTAGAGGAGATTAGAGGCAAACAATTGGAAGGCCATCAAAATAGTCTCTGTGAGAGTTAAAAAGGTCTTCACTGATACAGGAAAGGCAGTGTGGCTTCAGAAGTTTATTATTACTAACAGAGGATGTCTGTTTAATGTAGTAAAATGCCATATATGAACTTAGACTTGGTGGCTTAGAACAAAATTTTGCTCCTATAATTTGTATGAATTGAATCCATTGTACCTGAGTGTGTCTTTTTTAAAAAAGTAGTTCTTTCCCAGAGATCACTGTACCGTCTCTAATTATTTGATGAGAGTAATGAAGTGAATTCATCTTCAAATTTTTAGAGGCTTATGAATTTACACCTGATTGAAAGCATTTTTGTCCTAGGAATATCTGCTTTTTTCATGTTAATTTTTCCTCCATCTGTCCAAATATTGAGAATGTAAAGAATATTATTGATCATTTCCAAGTGGTTCTTTCTCTTTTTTGTTTTGCTAAATGAATTCTTCTAAGGAAAAGTCATTTTACATTTTATTATATTTTAATCTGTCTTTGGAACATTGTGATAAGGTTTAAAAATAGGATTTCATTTCATTTGTTTTAGTGCCTAAAAAATGCTATCAGCTATTATTTTTAAATAGCAAAGAAATTATTAGCTTTAAACTTATAAGTACAAAGAGGAAAAAATATATGCTCACTATAAAAGTATTTATTATTAGATGCTTACATTAAATTTGTAAAATTGCTACTTTCTATTTTAACAAAGTAATTTAATATATGGTCCATAATCAAATTGTAACTTCACATATATAAGGAACAGGTACAAATCTCAGTCCATAAACTCTGTTGTGAGAGAAACACCGTTAGATGTTTTTATAAATAACTTTAAGATTCGTCATGGAGTCTCCATTCTCTTGGGCTGCCCTTACATTTGAACTCAATGATTGTAATGTTCCCTCCTTTCTTTTGTTCTGGTTCCAAGACCCTATACATTAATTAGGGTATAAGGGAAGAAGTATCTCTAGTCTTTAGTTGTCTGTCTACACACATCATCAAACATCCCACACATATGTTCCCTTTAGGTTTGGTGGATCTCCACAATTTTGTTGAAATTCTTTGTCTATAGATGTTTTTATTGAGTTTTGAAACCCTATCCCTAGAGCCCAAGGTGATTATTGGATTATTTATCCATAAAATCCTGAAGCCCTTATTCTAACTGCTTCTAGATCCAAAAATCTCTCCCTCTTTTTCTTTCTCAGGCCAAGAAACTTTCCATACAGTCTAAAGTCCTTCTTCCATCAAGTCACCCTGCTCCTATGTGAAACTTTATTTCTTTTCCTTTGACTTTCTTAGGAAAGTCTCTAAGTTCTTCTAAAAGTGTGGGCTATGAGAAAAAAAAGAATCAATCCTGTTATATGCCCTCCAACATACTTCCCTTGAAGCTGTAAAATATAAATCTAACTGCTTTAAAAATATTGGGGTAGAGGCCACCATCTCAAGAGTATTTCCCACTTGCATAAGAAATACCACAGAATCCTTAGAAGTGTCTCTTGTTAATGAATATCAAAAAGAAAATACATTTACCTGGGAATGCAATACTGGATTGTTTGTAAATGGATTATCAATTATTAGGTGATTTTTAGATTACCATGTGTGCAATGCAGTCTGTTTCTACCTTTTTTTTTTTTTTTTTTAAACATTGTAAAACTTCTTTGGGGGCATGGTTACAGATTAACAGTTGATGCTAGCCTTGTGCTCTTAAATGGAGAAATATTTTTTGGATGTCTTAGTTAAATCCAAAAGACATATTTTACTCTTGAAAAGAAACCAAGGACTTTGATACCATATGAACATTTGAAATGAGTATATAAAACAGTTATTGGTTTTAAATATGGTTGTATGCACAAATAAATTTAAGAAGCTGAATTTGTTTATGCACATTTATGAATTTGGATAATGTTGATATTTGGGGAAAAATTGCACTAAAGTTTATACATATAGCTATCCTTTCATCAGAAGAATCTGCAATTTGAGAAAATTTTAATAATAAGATCTTTCGGCATTCAACTATTTTGTATTATCCTTGGAACAAAGAATGTGGTTGAACTAAGGTCAAGTCTTTCTACAACCAGAGCATAATGTATGGCAGATGCATCTGACAGCGATAATTGAAGCATACCCTGAGAATGACCCTAAGGTCTAAGAAAAATGTGTGTTTGGAGATCTGAGCTAAAAAAAAAAAAAAAAAACCAGGAGGGCCAACCAGTTTCACCCCTTTTCTGTGAAGAACACCCAAACTCCTGGACCATCCCTTGGAATATAGACATGCAAGGAACCAAGGCCCTTTGCTTTGGGTTAAGTGGAGGTTGCTAGGTAGAGGGTGATAAATGAAAATGATATACAAACTGCATGCTTTTTATAAACAGTAGTAATTCTCCTCTCCACCCAGCTACCATTGGACAACCACTGTATTTAAGTCCTCAATAATCCCTATGTCTGGATCACTGGTGCTGGGTCTTTTCTGCAGCCTCTTGGACACAGTGCCTTCCCTATTGGAGTCAATAGGGGTCTGGCAGAGCACATAGCAAAACTAATAATGCTCTTGGGCTAATAGTCTTGATGCTCTAACCAGCAGTTTTACATTGTCACAGAATAGCACCAACTTTTAACAAGGTTCAAGGCACTATACAGTTCACACAGTTAGACTGTGATCCCAATTAGTTAGCTATACTAATTTTTATCCATATCTCAGCAGATTTACAGGGATTTAAGTCAATCATTGTAAAATGAGTAAAGTTCATATTTTCCTGTCAATATGAGTTTTTGATCCCTATGTATTTGTTTGTAGCATCAGAAGTTTAAGTATTCAAAATACATTGACTGAACTACCTTTGTAGTTCTTTGGGAGACCTTCAGAATCTTATCGCATAGTTAAAAAATCATTTTAGTTGTTTTCAGAAATATAATCAAAATTGTATCCACAAAAATATATCTTAAAACTAACAAAAGTGTTACTCAATCTTTCTCTAAATTTCTTTTTTCCTCTAGCCACAAGAGCAGATTTCCATGTGTTTGTATGAGTTTTGGTCAGCCAATGATGGGGCAAAGGCTAGGCTCAAATGCCTTGTGCCCGAAGGCAGATGGATCTGGGGGGTAGAGTGGGAGTTGGACAATTTTCAATTCTGCCTAAGCTTTCACTTTCCACCCGTCCAGTTCAGTTTCCTCTGTTTTCTAGGCAGCTCAGTTGTTTTCTAGTCAGTCAGGGATGCATGAGGAGCTTGCTTATCCCTTCCAGGAACCTTTCATTTCTGGGCTTTATTTCCTTTTTAAATATCTGGCTTTTCTGCCACTTTCCTCAATCAAGTCTATAACTTTAGTCTGCCAGAGCATCAGATTTCCATCCTCCTTTCCAACTTAGTTTGCTACTTTTACTATGTAACAAACTTTTACTACGCCGCAGGGTGTGGTTTTTCACTTTCTGCTCCAAATCCAGTCAGTTGCCTTTATCAGCAAAGTTGCTAGTGTTTCTGGTGATGCTAGGTGCGGACAGAGCCAGGAGGGGTGGGGTGGGAATGGGAGCAGCCCCAGGCAAGGCCATAGAGTCTCACTGTTTTTTAATAAAGTTCTGGAAGTTTCTCACAAATAAATACTCCTCAATTTGTTTTTGCCTTTAATTAACTTCAGAGTTCTGAAATACTTATTTTCTATAATATTATAGTTTTATACTTGCTTTCATAGGAGATTTGTCAATATCTTTCTATTACTGTAGCTAGAAATCCTGCCAGACTTTGTTTGATTTATAAAGGATTTTTCCCAATTATTTAATTTTATCATCACAACTAGTCTATGAAATAATGCTATTTACATACGTTTATAAAAGCAGAACTCATGATGAAGTAGACTCCAAGTATAACCAAGAGGAGAGAGTATGTATATATCCAAAGATATGATATGATTGGCTTATTACAGAAAACCCATTTGCACCAAAATGGTGGGTGGCCAGCCTTTATAAATAGTGTATGGAACAAAACCATGAATTGAAAAAACTAAATACACATATTCATACATAAAATTCTTCACTTTCATAAGTGAGACTAGAACTATCTCTTTCTACTCCCCATATACCACTTTTTCTCCCATATGATAGCCAATTATCTCAGTATTGTAATACATTGTTTTTAGGTATAATGAATACATCTGAAATTAAGAGCATACTTAAATTCCAAGGAAAAGTAAGAAACAGATTATTATAAATAACAAAACACAGTCCCATTAGGAATAACACTTTTTAAAACACAGCATAAAGGTGATAAACTATTTCAGCACCTAACAATCACTTTAATTATGTTTTCCAATTCTATCACTGATGTTGGAAATATATTTTCATAAAATGTTGCCCACAGGTACATTCAGTCTTTCCATAAAGCATTTAGTGTTATAATAACAGCATAACTTATTTCCTTTGTGGAAACTCTGGGTAGTCCAAACTGTAAGCTATGCAAATTCTGACAGAGAATTTAAATACTATCATGAGACACTGTGAAACACACAGTTCTAAATTCCAATCCCCATTTCAGTTTCGAGGAGAAGATATATGCAACATCTCAATTTTAATTTGTGCTTCAAGGTTCAGTTTTGTTGACTATGTGATACCATATTGCAGCTAAAAATTAGCTTACAATATTGTATTTGTCAGCTTAAGCTGCCATAAAAAATACCATGTAGACCAAGTTGCTTATAAGAAAGAAAGGTATTTATTCTAGTTCTGGAGGCTGGAAGTCCAGATGACCACATCCTCACTGTGTGCTTATACTAACTCTTCTTTGTGTGCAGAGAGAAAGGGAGAGACAGAGATACAGAGCTTTGATGTCTAATCACATAAGGGCACTAATTCCATCAGACCAGGTCCCCACCCTTACGACCTCATCTAACCCTCATCACGTCCCAAAGGCCACATATTTTGAATACCATCACATTGGAGGTTAAGGCTTCAACATATTAATTTTGAAGGGACACAAGTATTCAGTCCATAGAAAATGTTTATATAAATAACTCATTTATACATTCAAAGAGTATATTTTAGGGCTTGTTGTTAAAGAGTGAATAAGGCATTCTGTATTTCCTTATAGAGTTGAAATCTCATTGATTTCCCTCTGCTCATGTCTACCTTAAAATTTGTCCGAATAATCCTCAGAATCTGTGCAATTCATATTTATACTAGAAGAAAGAATTGCCATAGCTATTTTTTCATTAGTTTTTAAAATATTTAATATAAAACAATTCACAAGGTTGAATTTAGTATTAAACATATCATGTAATATTCCTCTAGGTCTAGCCTTCCTGTTGTTAATGTTACATCAAAATATAGCACATCTACTAGTTTCCCAACTATAATGCTGTCATAGGCCAGGCATGGTGGCTCATGCTTGTAACCTAGCACTTAGGGAAGCTGAGGCTGGAGTATTCCATAAGTCCATGAGTTCAAGACCAGCCTGGACAACATAGGGAGACTCCATCTCTACAAAATAAAAAAAATAAATAAATAAATAACTGGGAGTGGCATTGCCCGCCTATGGTGTCAGCACTCTGCAGGCTGAGATGGGAAGATAACTTAAGCCCAAGAAGTCGAGGCTGCAGTGAACCATGATCACACAACTGTATTCCAGCCTGAGTGAAAGGGCAAGACCCTGTCAAAAAAAGAAAAAAAAAATAGCTGTCATGTCACTTTATATAGATGCTGTCAGAAATCAACATAAGCATCTATGAACATGAACTTGTCTGGCACTTCGTAATATACAATACACAATAATACTCTATGTGAATATAATTATTTTTGTAAGGTAATCCAAACTTTATTGTCCTGATATATACATTGACCAAGTAGTGCTTGTCTTAATATAACAGTAATACAGAGTTCCCTGTTTAAACTCTGTCATTCTCTCCCACGTGGTAACCACCTGTAACCATAGCCTCTCTAAATGTGAATACAACCACTACTCTATTTTGGTCTTCAGGATGTTTAGGCCAAGAATGATAGTTAATACTCCCTTCACCAGACCTGTTTTCTGCCTAATTACTTCTTCTATTCTGGACAATTTTTATAAAAGATGATCTTACCTTTTATTAGGCATCACATTAACCCTTCCCTATAGGAGTGTGCACTTTTATAAATGTTTCTGCCAACATTCAAGCCAAGTCAACCTACAAAACTGACTTCATGACTGATCCTCACTTACCTCCCTAGTTTCATTTCAAGCTACTCTTATCTTTTCCTTCTATGCTTTGATATAAAAGACATCTAGGAAACCAAGAGTGAGATGTTTTGAAGAGGCTAACCAAGTAAGCCCTGGACCTTGGGAGACAACTCTACAAAACCCAGGGAAAAGCCTGAGGAAAAAACTCCAGAAAATCACTAAGGTGAAAGAATTTGACATGGTAGAGAGGAAGGAAAGAGCAATGTAGGTAGCAAAGAAAGCAAACACTGGGATGATGTGAAATTGATTTGGAAAGATAAGCTGCAATTTATGCAGCCTCAGTTCACAGAAGACTTGCACTTCATTCACAGAAGTTTGGAGTGTAATCTGATTGCAAAAAGAAGTCACTGCAAATTTTAGGTGAGAATGAACTGCGGGTGATCTTTTTAGATCATGAATAAGAACACGACAAATGTAGCAATGAGAAGAAACCTTGGGAAAATTTTGCAGTAGTCCTAAGACAATACGAGCTTTAGTATGGTAAAAATGGAAGATAACTGCAGGTTAGAGCATGAAAGTAGAACCCAGAGGACTGGCTGTAGAAGTGGAGAATCATAGTAGTGGTGACGAAAACCAAGAACCAAGAGATTTCCAGATTCCTACCATAGAGCATGATACCTTGTAATGTCATTTATTGACATGAGAGAAAAAAATAGGGAAAGAATAGAACTTGGTTTTTGTTATCCTGACTCTCATCTGCTTACACTAATGACTTATATTATGCTGACTATTGTAACTCTGAGGGCAAGGGAGTATGTTTGATGTCCACCACTTGGTCATTTATTGGTTATTTATTAAAGACTTTTTTTTAATAAGTCAAGCCGAAGATTTATGTGTGAGGGAAATGCAAATGTAGAACTCTATGATAACAAATTTTATGGTAAGTGAAGCAAATCACAAGGATGTCAGACTGCTTCCCCTTTGCCATATTCTTCATAATTAACCAGGCTTCGATCATTATATTTAAAGCAACAACAAATATTTTTCCTCATGTCTAAAGAACTTCAACCCTATACCTGCCATATATAATAGTGCATTTCTTAATGAATCCAACTCCTGAAATCATTTCTAGAGTAAACAGAAGGCTTGGTTTTAATACAAGGATTATATAATTATATTTACATGATAAAATAAAAATATGTATAAAAAGTTAAATTGTTATTGTTCAATTAATCTGTTGATATCTGTGCATGTAAACAATTAAAGTTACTTCATTGTGTTAGAAGAGTAGTTCAAAAGTATTCCTTACAAAAGTAATAATGGTTAAATTATAGGCATGCTTTTCAAGTTATAATTTCAAAGGAAATAGAATAACTTTTATACATATACTTACCATATTTTCCATAGTGAACATCCAGGAAAGACTATTAATATAAAGTGAATTTTACCTCAAAATGCATATAGTAAGCCACAGAACTTGTGACAGTTTAAATAAGGGGCTTTGATACGTATTTAGGGAAATTGAGTGTGGCAAGGAAACTCATGAATTCTGAAAGCGTTATGATAGCAGCACCCATCTCACTGCAAATCTCCCAGGCTGCTGGCCCAAAAAGTAGAAGAAAAATGATCAAAAAGACATTCTTAATAAGAGGGCCAATGAATCTCTGCTGGTAAGTATGGAATCAAATCAAAGCCTTTATCGGAATTTTCTTACTTTACATGTAATTTTCGTGTTAACCAGGGGATATATATGATTTGTTAATAGCTACAGTTTTTCTTCATTATTTGGGCTTCTGTTCACGTAACTGAACAGCTAGACTCATAGCTGCACATAAATTCTGAATTGAGAGGAACATAAAAAATACTCGGAACTTAGAAGAAGAAGAAAAATAGCACTGTCAAATGGCTACAGCATTGATCCATGAAGACTTAGGTTAGAGTTTACTCTGCTACTCGTTTGTACCTGGACCTGGTCACATGCAAGTCACTTGATCTATCTGGGTTTCAATTCTCTAGACTTTAACATGGGAGAGATCAATCGGTACCTTTTCAACTTTAAAAATCTTACGTTGTTTCTTTGAAATTAGACAATAATAAAAACTCTTTTTAAAAAGTTATCTTCCCTTAAGTTCATTTTTAGTTTTTTTACCTCTTAGAATTTATTCTTTTTTTATTTAATATCCCAGATCTACAGAATAAAAGTGAAAAAGATTGTTTTATCTAATAAAGTAGCTTATCAAAATGTTTAGTCACTTTCATGTGAAATGGGTCAGCTCATAACAAGGGCTTCATTGTCAATACTTGACAGTTTTGCAGAATGATTTCATTTATCAAGTATTCTGTCTCACTGTTTCCATAATTACTTCTTAAAAAAGCATACTTGACAATGTGCCCCAATTGTTAACTGCAAAAATATTCGCTAAATTTAAGAAATATATAATATTAAATATATACTCAATATAAAACATAATAAATATGTGTGTTGCACCCATACTATAAACTAACAACAACAGAAAAAAACAGACATGATATTAAAGCACAAGAAATCTCAAAATACATATTTTAGAGCAGTTTGGGCAATTTATGTAGACGGCATGTTGTTTATTCTGAAAACGAGTTGGCTCCCATTAACTCTCACATGAACCTTATAATCTTCTAGTTAGCCTAGAAGATACGTGAATAACTGAAAACATCAGAATATGATGGAATGTTTCCCTAGGGGCATATATTGTACATGGCTGGATTTTGATTTTATTTCATCATTTCAAAGAGCCATTCACTTGTGATCTGAGTCCCAACGTTTTCCTCGGTAAGTTATTTATCAGGTAACTCCTGAATCATGCCAGATGCCCAGGTAAAATTTAAATCCTGTTCTCAAATATTCCTTCTGCTTAACTCTTGGGTCAGTTTTTAAATGTAACCAACATAAAAATCACTTGGAGGGCTTTTTAAAGCATGGATTCTTCAGTTTCATTCCCAGAAATTCCAATTCAGTAGGTCTAGCACTCCTGAGTGATACTAATTCTGCAGCTCTGTGAACCACACTTTCAGTAACATCGTCTCAGGTAATATAATCACCCAAGAATCTGTTAGAAGTTCAAAATTTAGCCAAGTTTGGTTTCTTCCAACTCCAGTATATTAACTACTCGTTGTACATATATAAACATTAATCATTATCTACTTTTTGATATTTAAGTTATACATAAATTGAAACGCCTGATGATTTCACTAGGAAGGTGCATTCCGTTTGGTCAAACCTAGCAATTTAGCAGTGCCTATATATCTCACAGTTCCTCCAATCAATTGCACTTCAGTAAGATGAAAGGAGATGTAAATTTCAAGAGAATATCCAATAATTGTTTATTCGTACTCACCTTTAGTCTTGTATAAATCAAGCCTAACTTTTTTTTTCTATATTATTTGTGTGGGGGTGTTCGTTTTGTTTTAAACAAAACTGCAAAAGCAAAAACTTTCTTTGAGAGAGAATTCCTCTTTTATGGTAAATCGCCAAGTGGACTTGATAATGTCTCAGATTCTTTTTATTTTTAAAAAATATTTCTCCTTACTCTTGCTATTCTAGCTGAAGCATTCCTCTCTAAAAGAGAGGAAAATAGCCGAAGCAGGAGGAGTACTTGAATCCAGGAGTTGGAGACAAGCCTGAGCAACATAGCTGGACCTCTTTTGTACAAAACTCTTAAAAATAGAAAAAGACTAGCTAGGTGTGGTGGCATACACCTGTAGTCCCAACTATGAGTGGAAATATCATTTGCATCCAGGGGCTCTAGGCTGCAATGAGGTGTGATTGCACCACTGCACTCTAGCTTGGGTGGCAGAGTGAGACCCTGTCTCTTAAAAAGAAAAAAAGGCAAACAATTTAGGCTTTCTTCTAGCATCAGGAAAAAAAATATGTATCCCCTGAACATCTGTCTTAGGCTTTGGAAACTGAAGTTGTTGGTTTTAAACACAGGTTAGCTTTGCTAGACAACTACATTCATCACATTTAGAAATAAAATACAGGGAGGATGCACAGGGGCTCGTTCTTTATCCTGGGTCACATAGAAACTTCTCAAACAAATGGTCTCTGTACAGCACATTCTCAGAAGCTAGACCTCTCCCTGTTGCTACAGTTATAAAGGAGATTCATGCTTTGGCATTCCAGGGATAATGGAATATTGGTAACATTTGTCATAATGATGACATTACATTATATCAGTGACAAAGAAAACTAAATAACCCCCTGCCTGGGGGTTAAAAAAAAAAGCAGAAAAGATTGCTACCTATAATCAAATGCTTCTATCACACAAAGATGAATTATACACTAAAATAGCTAGTCTTACAAAAATATACTATCAATAGAGTCAATAAAATATGAGTTATATGCTGATATCATTGGTATATGATACATTGTATATTTCTACAGAAATAAAGCCTTTTAAATAATTTTAATAGATTTGATTACTTTGTTAAACATTTGACTCAGTCCATGAAATGGAATTTTGTCAAGTAGTTTTCTGATTTGATATCAAAACGATAATTTACTTATCATTAAAGATAATTAACTTATCTTTAAAAAGACAAATATCTATAAAACATTTCAATGTATCTAGATATTACACAAGCTTACCAGAAGCTGGTAAGGATCTGATACTTTTTTTATTCTTCTAGCTGTATCAATAAGATTTGATAGTGTGATATATGTTTTCCCTTAATTTTATTTTACTTTTGTATAATAGTATCAGGTCAGGCATACAGATTGTAAGTTTATTTGGAACTCTATAACCTAGCATCAGACTATATGATTTGTAGGATTCAACAATGTGGGATTTAAAAGCATAGTAGAAAAATGTTGTATAAAAGAAGACATAAAAGAAAGAAAACTGAAATCTGTCACACCCTTACTTGAGAAAGTCCAACATGTTGCTGCATCACTTAAAAATCCACTCCTTGAAATGTTCTCATAAGCTCAAGGAAGCCACTGACATAATATATATAAAAGACAGTAATTTTTCTCCTTAGCTATGCTATACTCTTGGGAAAAGGCAATCATATAAAAAAGGTTAGACTAAGAAAAATTATCAGATGGGATTTTTGAATTCACTCATTATCAACTGTGCAAACTTAAGAAAACTATCCAATTTCTCAAAGCTTCAATTTCCGTCACATGAACCACTTCAGTTTTCCTACATTTTTTCTTAGTTATGTTATTCTATATTTTATGTAGTTGTGGCAATTTGTTTAAATATGCCTAGTACTATGATTAAAAACCGGAAGTCCAGGAAGCTGCTGAGTGAGGATACACAGAAAAATGTTATTTAGAAGTTTAAAAGTTAAGATGTGAGCTTGAAAAAAAAGAACATATACAAAATTTTTAACTGCTTCAAGACGTTTATATACAAGGGATCTATAGATTAACCTTCCACCTGTAATAAAAGTCCATTTAAATGGCAGAGAACTCATGAAAACTAAAAGCACTTAGAAATAAATTAAAGAGGAAATTCTGCTTACTTTGTTTTTATTTTTTTAATTTTTAATTTTTTTATTTTTTATTATACTTTAAGTTCTAGGGTCCATGTGCATAACGTGCAGGTTTGTTACATATGTATACTTGTGCCATGTTGGTGGGCTGCACCCATCAACTCGTCATTTACATCAGGTATAACTCCCAATGCAATCTCTCCCCCTCCCCCTTCCCCGTGATAGGCCCCGGTGTGTGATGTTCCCCTTCCCGAGTCCAAGTGATCTCATTGTTCAGTTCCCACCTATGAGTGAGACCATGCGGTGTTTGGTTTTCTGTTCTTGCGATAGTTTGCTGAGAATGATGGTTTCCAGCTGCATCCGTGTCCCTACAAAGGACACGAACTCATCCTTTTTTATGGCTGCATAGTATTCCATGGTGTATATGTGCCACATTTTCTTAATCCAGTCTGTCACTGATGGACATTTGGGTTGATTCCAAGTCTTTGCTATTGTGAATAGTGCCGCAATAAACATACGTGTGCATGTGTCTTTATAGCAGCATGATTTATAATCCTTTGGGTATATACCCAGTAATGGGATGGCTGGGTCATATGGTACTTCTAGTTCTAGATCCTTGAGGAATCGCCATACTGTTTTCATAATGGTTGAACTAGTTTACAATTCCACCAACAGTGTAAAAGTGTTCCTATTTCTCCACATCCTCTCCAGCACCTGTTGTTTCCTGACTTTTTAATGATTGCCATTCTAACTGGGATGAGATGGTATCTCATTGTGGTTTTGATTTGCATTTCTCTGATGACCAGTGATGATGAACATTTTTTCATGTGTCTGTTGACTGTATGAATGTCTTCTTTAAAGAAATGTCTGTTCATATCCTTTGCCCACTTTTTGATGGGGTTGTTTGTTTTGTTCTTGTAAATTTGTTTGAGTTCTTTGTAGATTCTGGATATTAGCCCTTTGTCAGATGAGTAGATTGCAAACATTTTCTCCCTTCTGTAGGTTGCCTGTTCACTCTGATGGTAGTTTCTTTTGCTGTGCAGAAGCTCTTTAGTTTAATTAGATCCCATTTGTCAATTTTGGCTTTTGTTGCCGTTGCTTTTGGTGTTTTAGACATGAAGTCCTTGCCCATGCCTATGTCCTGAATGGTATTCCCTAGGTTTTCTTCTAGGGTTTTTATGATATTAGGTCTAACATTTAAGTCTCTAATCCATCTTGAATTAATTTTTGTATAAGGAGTAAGGAAAGGATCCAGTTTCAGCTTTCTACTTATGGCTAGCCAATTTTCCCAGCACCATTTATTAAATAGGGAATCCTTTCCCCATTTCTTGTTTCTCTCAGGTTTGTCAAAGATCAGATGGCTGTAGATTTGTGGTATTATTTCTGAGGACTCTGTTCTGTTCCATTGGTCTATATCTCTGTTTTGGTACCAGTACCATGCTGTTTTGGTTACTGTAGCCTTGTAGTATAGTTTGAAGTCAGGTAGCGTGATGCCTCCAGCTTTCTTCTTTTGACTTAGGATTGTCTTGGCAATGCGGGCTCTTTTTTTGGTTCCATACGAACTTTAAAGCAGTTTTTTCCAATACTGTGAAGAAACTCATTGGTAGCTTGATGGGGATGGCATTGAATCTATAAATTACCTTGGGCAGTATGGCCATTTTCACGATATTGATTCTTCCTATCCATGAGCATGGTATGTTCTTCCATTTGTTTGTGTCCTCTTTTATTTCGCTGAGCAGTGGTTTGTAGTTCTCCTTGAAGTTACAAGGGATGTACAACTTTACATCCCTTGTAAGTTGGATTCCTAGGTATTTTATTATCTTTGAAGCAATTGTGAATGGAAGTTCATTCCTGATTTGGCTCTCTGTTTGTCTGTTACTGGTGTATAAGAATGCTTGTGATTTTTGCACATTAATTTTGTATCCTGAGACTTTGCAGAAGTTTCTTATCAGCTTAAGGAGATTTTGGGCTGAGACAATGGGGTTTTCTAAATATACAATCATGTCATCTGCAAACAGGGACAATATGACTTCTTCTTTTCCTAACTGAATACCCTTGATTTCTTTCTCTTGCCTGATTGCCCTAGCCAGAACTTCCAACACTATGTTGAATAGGAGTGGTGAGAGAGGGCATCCCTGTCTTGTGCCAGTTTTCAAAGGGAATTTTTTCAGTTTTTGCCCATTCAGTATGATATTGGCTGTGAGTTTGTCATAAATAGCTCTTATTATTTTGAGATACGTTCCATCAATACCGAATTTATTGAGCGTTTTTAGCATGAAGGGCTGTTGAATTTTGTCAAAAGCCTTTTCTGCATCTATTGAGATAATCATGTGGTTTTTGTCTTTGGTTCTGTTTATATGCTGGATTACGTTTATTGATTTGCAAATGTTGAACCAGCCTTGCATCCCAGGGATGAAGCCCACTTGGTCATGGTGGATAAGCTTTTTGATGTGCTGCTGAATCTGGTTTGCCAGTATTTTATTGAGGATTTTTGCATCGATGTTCATCAGGGATATTGGTCTAAAATTTTCTTTTTTTGTTGTGTCTCTGCCAGGCTTTGGTATCAGGATGATGTTGGCCTCATAAAATGAGTTAGGGAGGATTCCCTCTTTTTCTATTGATTGGAATAGTTTCAGAAAGAATGGTACCAGCTCCTCATTGTACCTCTGATAGAATTCAGCTGTGAATCTATCTAGTCCTGGACTTTTTTTGGTTGGTAGGCTATTAATTATTGCCTCAATTTCAGAGCCTGCTGTTGGTCTATTCATGGATTCAGCTTCTTCCTGGTTTAGTCTTGGAAGAGTGTAAGTGTCCAGGAAATTATCCATTTCTTCTAGATTTTCTAGTTTATTTGCATAGAGGTGTTTATAGTATTCTCTGATGGTAGTTTGTATTTCTGTGGGGTTGGTGGTGATATCCCCTTCATCATTTTTTATTGTGTCTATTTTATTCTTCTCCCTTTTCTTCTTTATTAGTCTTGCTAGCGGTCTGTCAATTTTGTTGATCTTTTCAAAAAACCAACTCCTGGATTCATTGATTTTTTGGTGGGTTTTTGTTTCTCTATCTCCTTCTGTTCTGCTCTGATATTAGTTATTTCTTGCCTTCTGCTAGGTTTTGAATGTGTTTGCTCTTGCTTCTCTAGTTCTTTGAATTGTGATGTTAGAATGTGCATTTTAGATTTTTCCAGCTTTCTCTTGTGGGCATTTAGTGCTATAAATTTCCCTCTACACACTGCTTTAAATGTGTCCCAGAGATTCTGGTATGTTGTATCTTTGTTCTCATTGGTTTCAAAGAACATCTTTATTTCTGCCTTCGTTTCGTTATGTACCCAGTAGTCATTCAGGGACAGGTTGTTCAGTTTCCATGTAGTTGAGCAGTTTTGATTGTGTTTCTTAGTCCTGAGTTCTAGTTTGATTGCACTGTGGTCTGAGAGACAGTTTGTTATAATTTCTGTTCATGTACGTTTGCTGAGGAGTGCTTTACTTCCAATTATGTGGTCAATTTTGGAATTAGTGTGATGCGGTGCTGAAAAGAATGTATGTTCTGTTGATTTCGGGTTGAACATTCTGTAGATGTCTATTAGTTCTGCTTGCTGGAGAGATGAGTTCAATTCCTGGATATCCTTTGAACTTCCTGTCTCATTGATATGTCTAATGATGACAGTGGGGTGTTAAAGTCTCCCATTATTATTGTATGGGAGTCTAAGTCTCCCCGTATGTCTCTGAGGACTTGCTTTATGAATCTGGGTGCTCCTGTATTGGGTGCATATATATTTAGGATAGTTAGCTCTTCCTGTTGGATTGATCCCTTTACCATTATGTAATGTCCTTCTTTGTCTCTTTTGATCTTTGATGGTTGAAAGTCTGTTTTATCAGAGACTAGTATTGCAACCCTTGCTTTTTTTTGTTCTCCATTTGCTTGGTAGATCTTCCTCCATCCCTTTATTTTGAGCCTATGTATGTCTCTGCATGTGAGATGGGTCTCCTGAATACAGCAGACTGATGGGTCTTGACTCTTTATCCAGTTTGCCAGTCTGTGTCTTTTAATTGGAGCATTTAGTCCATTTACATTTAAGGTTAATATTGTTACGTGTGAACTTGATCCTGCCATTATGATATTAACTGGTTATTTTGCTCATTAGATGATGCAGTTTTTTCCTAGCCTCGATGATCTTTACATTTTGGCATGTTTTTGCAATGGGTGGTACCGGTTGTTCCTTTCCATGTTTAGTGCTTCCTTCAGGGTCTCTTGTAAGACAGGCCTGGTGGTGACAAAATGTCTAAGCATTTGCTTATCTGTAAAGGATTTTATTTCTCCTTCACTTATGAAACTTAGTTTGGCTGGATATGAAAATTCTGGGTTGAAAATTCTTTTCTTTAAGAATGTTGAATATTGGCCCCCACTCTCTTCTGGCTTGTAGAGTTTCTGCTGAGAGATCTCCTGTTAGTCTGATGGGCTTCCCTTTGTGGGTAACCCGACCTTTCTCTCTGGCTGCCCTTAAGATTTTTTCCTTCATTTCAACTTTGGTGAATCTGGCAATTTTGTGTCTTGGAGTTGCTCTTCTCGAGGAGTATCTTTGTGGCGTTCTCTGTATTTCCTGAATTTGAAAGTTGGCCTGCCCTACTAGGTTGGGAAAGTTCTCCTGGATGATATCCTGAAGAGTGTTTTCCAACTTGGTTCCATTTTCCCCCTCACTTTCAGGCACCCCAATCTGACGCAGATTTGGTCTTTTTACATATTCCCATACTTCTTGCAGGCTTTGTTCATTTATTTTTCTTTTTTCTTTAGACTTCTCTTCTTGCTTCATTTCATTCATTTGATCCTCAATTGCTGATACTCTTTCTTCCAGTTGATCGAGTTGGTTACTGAAGCTTGTGCATTTGTCACGTATTTCTCATGTCATGGTTTTCATCTCTGTTAGTTCATGTATAGCCGTCTCTGCATTAATTATTCTGGTTATCAATTCTTCCACTCTTTTTTCAAGATTTTTAGTTTCTTTGCACTGAGTACGTAATTCCTCGTTTAGCTCTGAGAAGTTTGATGGTCTGAAGCCTTCTCTCATCTCATCAAAGTCATTCTCCGTCCAGCTTTGATCCGTTGCTGGCAATGAGCTGCATTCCTTTGGAGGGGGAGATGGGCTCTTATTTTTAAAATTTCCAGCTTTTCTGCCCTGCTTTTTCCCCATCTTTGTGGTTTTATCTGCCTCTGGTCATTGATGATGGTGACGTACTGATGGGGTTTTGGTGTGGGTGTCCTTCCTGTTTGATAGTTTTCCTTCTAACAGTCAGGACCCTCAGTTATAGGTCTGTTGGAAATTGCTTGAGGTCCACTCCAGACCCTGTTTTCCTGGGTGTCAGCAGCAGAGGCTGCAGATGATAGAATACTGCTGAACAGCAAGTGTACCTGTCTGATTCTTGCTTTGGAAGCTTCCTCTCAGGGGTGTACTCCACCGTGTGAGGTGTGGGGTGTCGGTCTGTCCCTAGTGGAGGATGTCTCCCAGTTAGGCTACTCCGGGTTCAGGGACCCACTTGAGCAGGCAGTCTGTCCGTTCTCAGATCTCAACCTCTGTGTTGGGAGATCCTCTGCTCTCTTCAAAGCTGTCAGACAGCGTCGTTTGCATCTGCAGTTGTTGTTTAGCTGTGCCCTGTCCCCAGAGGTGGCATCTACAGAGACTGGCAGGCCTCCTTGAGCTGCTGTGAGCTCCACCCAGTTCGATCTTCCCAGGGCTTTGTTTACCTACTTAAGCCTGAGCAATGGTGGGTACCCCTCCCCCAGGCTCGCTGCTGCCTTGCAGTTAGATCGCAGACTGCTGTGCTAGCAATGAGGAAGGTCCCTGGGCGTGGGACCCTCCCGGCCAGGTGTGGGATATAATCTCCTGGTGTGCCCGTTTGCTTAAAGCGCAGTATTGGGGTGGGAGTTACCCGATTTTCCAGGTGTTGTGTGTCTCAGTTCCCCTGGCTAGTAAAAGGGATTCCCTTCCCCCTTGCTCTTCCCAGGTGAGGCGATGCCTCGCCCTGCTTCAGCTCTGGCTGGTCGGGCTGCAGCAGCTGACCAGCACCGATTGTCCGGCAATCCCTAATGAGATAAACCCAGTACCTCAGTTGAAAATGCAGAAATCACCTGTCTTCTTGTGGCTCGCGCTGGGAGCTGGAGACTGGAGCTGTTCCTATTTGGTTATCTTGCTCTGCCCCTCCCACTTGTTTGTTTTTAACATGAAGTATTTCAGAGTGCTTATGAAACACATTTCTGTGTGCATATATAGAAAGGGAGAATTTATATACACACACATATATAAGTTCTTTGTAAAATAATTAGGTAAATACACATCAAAACAATTCAGACATGAAACCAATGTCTTGGAAAGAAAACTATATTAAATGAGGGTCAGGGAGAGCTATTGCTTTACTTACATTGCTGTGATTTTCTTATAAAAAGAAAGTACTCAATATTATTCACATAATTTAAATGTATTATTAACTAGAAAGAACAAATGGGAAATTATTGAGGAATGAATAAAGATGGAATATACCAAATACACAGATGCCAGAGGGTGCCCCAGAGATGACACCATACTTACATTCTTGCATGCAGGTCCATACTACTTTCCCTACAGTTTAGAGTTTACCTATGGCTTGGAATTAGGGATCAGGAACTAAAAAAGGAGGATTTGATTTGTTCTTTCATGATTTTGTCACTTTTTTCTTACACTTCATTTTTCCCACTTACTAGGCTGCTTCTGGCTCTTCTTGGATCAGGGCATGTGAACTAGGTGTAGGAGGAAAAAATAAAATAACTTTTTATGCAGCTGGAGTCTTTCATGGGTTTCTCTCGGCTTTTGATTGTAAACTGTCATGGCAGAAACAAAGGCAGAATGTTATATGGGTGACCCACCTTTCCATGGGAAACTCTGCACAGAACTGATTTGGAGGGACTGATTGCTAAGGTCATAAATATTTGCTCTGCCAATTTGACCAGCACTTGCTGCCTCTTCTGCTGCTGCCATCTTGATTGGTTCAGCCAGTAGTCTCCAGCTGTTAGCATTCTTGGGATGAGAGGTGGGGCTTGAGTACTTACTTCCACATATCTCTCCACACTCTTGGAACTCCTGTGAGTTTCTCTCCTGCTCTGCTCTAGTGTCAGCAAGGTGCGGGTCTACTACAATTTATTTACCATGGCTTATGTCCTGTAGGGACTGACACTCCAGCCCTCCCTTTGATGAAAACATCTGAAGTGTCTTTTAAGAAGTTTCTCTTCCTTACTCCTACCAGTTTGGCTGTGGACGAAGAAGCATCTTTAAGTAGGAAAACTTTTTTACAGCACTCTGAATCTCTAGAAAAAATCTTCAATTAATCAGTATTCTTCCAATGAATCAGTAAGATGTATAGACTCTTGGGAGTTATGTTGCTGGGCTGCTTTTACTGCCTCTCATTATGTCCTGCAAGGTTGTGTCTGGCTCTGACACTGCTCCAGAAAATGGGCAGGTCATTCCATCTATTATCTTCATGTTTGGCGCCTCACCACCAACTTGAAAATATAAATTTCCATTCAATACCTAGTTCTTAGTCAAAGCTTAAAAGTAGAAAAATGTTAATGTACCAAGCAAATATTGAGGCTGAGAGGAAGTAGTAGAGGTGAAAATAAATGTTTGAGTGCATTAACATATTTCTTAATAGAGTTAAGAAAATAGATATTATCAAAATTTGCAAAACAAAAAATTGAGTTTTGAGCATGTAATAATTACAGAAATGAAAAATCTGGTATCAGTAATTGCCTTTGGACAGTGACCTGAGGAATGGAAGTAGAGAAGATTTTTATTTCAATAACCTGTTATACTGCCTCAAAGGCAGCTATGAAGCCATTCAGATTCTCTCTCTCTCTCTCTCTGTGTGTGTGTGTGTTTGTGTGTGTGTGTGTGTGTATTTGGGACCATATATCTGTTCCCCCTCTTATCAGATATTGGGTCAGTTTTCTTTAGATACAGAGAGTGGACATGGACTGCACCTAAAGGGTAATATTTTTATCCTAAATATACAAATATAGTACCTACATTCTTTATTAAATAACATTTATAAGGTGCTTATTGTTTACCAGACAGTAAATAAATAAAGATTAAAATATATTCTTTACTCTTCAGGAAAACAAAGTATCAAAGTGTGAAATGTTTTAAATAAAATTTTCATGGTAAAGCTTAGACCAGTAGTTTCTTTAACATGTAGCAGTTATTTTATTGGTACTGATTAACACATAATTTAGATCTTTCTAAGTTTCTCCTGGAAAAATAAACATCTGTTTTGAAATCGTGACTTTTAAGTAACTTGATTTAATTTTTTTATTCCCATAAAATTGTATAACAATTACCAGTATGGATTCTAGACATATATACTTACATGTCACCTTTTTTTTTTTTTGAGACAGGGTCTCAGTCTGTTGTCCAGGCTGGAGTACAGTGGCACAATCTTGGCTCATTGTAGCCTTGACCTCCAGGGCTGAAGAGATCCTCATACTTCAGCCTGCCGAGTAGCTGGTACTACAGGTACAGACCATTACACTGAGCTAATGGTATTTTGTTTTATTTTGTTTTGTATTTTTTGTTAAGATGAGGTTTTGCCATGTTGACCTGACTGGTCTTGAACTCCTGGGCTCAAGTGATCTACCGGCCTTGGCCTCCCAAAGTGCTTGGATTATAGGTGTGAGCCACTATGCGCAGCCACATATTAACATTAAAAACAAAACAAAACAAAACAAAACACTCTTTGAAAATAGTCATGAATTATTTTTGTAATATACTGAAAACACTGATGTTCGTCCATGCCTTATAATAATTGATTTTGAAATTTTGAGGCCATAAATTGCCCTGATCCTTGCCTGTGTGTGATTTATCTAGCAAAACTCTAGCTATTGCTAAAATGCCTAAACTCCTCTTTCTTATAGGGGAAGGGGAGGTTACAGTGTCTAATTAAGACACTGCTGCCTTGTTCTCATTTTTGCCTTCAAAGAGACTGGATACCTACGCTATCCGCAACTCCCTTCAGGTATGCAGCCTGTATTTGGTCACTAAGTCTAACTAGTTAACACTGCATTCAAGCCATGTTCTGATATTGATGTTCCTGACAACTCAGGGGAGAACTTATGACTTTTTTGGTTTTCTTTTTCTTTTCTTTTTTGCCCATGTCAACTCCAGTAAAAACTTATGTGAACAGCCAACCCTGCTTTCATGATTGCCTTTTTTTCTCGTCAGAATAGAAAGACAAGCAGCTTGCCATTTCAAGCACTGTACTACAATGTCAAATTATTTCTGCCAGCATTGTGAAGATTTCCACACAGCACACTGTTTAAAGATATACATCTTGCATAGAATCAGTACTTATTATTGTCTTTTGAACATACCAAAACATAGCAGAATATATACAAGAAGGAGCTATGCTGCACTCTTATAATGGTTAGATAACTTTATTTAATACGTGTTTATGTACGAGGAATTCTTGTAGGAATTTGGGCTATATCTGTGCATAAAGAGACTAGATTCCTGTCTTTCTGCAGCTTTTATTATATCAGGAAAAAACAGACAATAAAAATGTATATAATGAATGAATTATTAATATCTAATATTTAGAAACATGAGGGCCAGGTACAATGGATCACACCTGTAATCCCAGCACTGAAGCGGGCAGATCACTTGAGCCTAGGAGTTTGGGACCAGCCTGGGTATCATGGTGAAAACCAATCTTTACCAAATAAATACAAAAATTAGCCAGGCATGGTGGCACGTGCCTGTGGTCACAGCTACTCGAGAGGCTGAGGTAGGAGGATTGCTTGAGACTGGGAGGCAGATGTTGAAGTGAGCCATAATCAAGACATTGCACTCCAGCCTGGGTGACAGAATAAGACTGTGTCTCAAAAAGAGAGAAAAAAAAGAAAAATATGAGGATTAAAAAAAAAAAAAAAATCTCTCAGGATGTCCTCTTTGGGATGATGAAATCTGAGCAAAGATTTAAGAAGGTAAGTGATTTAATCACACAGACTTCTAGACTTATGCCAGAATAAATAAATAGCAAATGTTTAATCTTTTATGGTAGAACCAGAGGCCAGTGCAGCTGACATATCTTGGTGGAGGTGACAAATAGAAAGCATAGAAAATGAAGTGAAAGATTTAAGGCGAATTTGCAGGAATAAGATTATAGGGCTTTACAGAGTGAAGGAATGAGGGATCCTAGTAGGGTTTGAGTTGAAGGGAGACAAGACCTGATATAGGGTTCCTACTCCTACCCTTGCCTTGGATGGCACCTGTAGAAGATTTAATAGTATTGAACTAAGAATAGAAGCAAAGAGGCCAGTTAGGTGTCTATTGCCATCATCCCAGTAAGAGACAGTAGACATTTATTTAGGGAGGTAGTGAGAAAGTGCTGGATTGCCAGATTCTGTGACAGACAACATTGTTGGGGGTGGGAGAAGGAGATCAGCGTGCAGGATGACTCCAAAGATTTAGGGTTAAGCAACTGAAAGAATGGATGTGGGTATAAGCAGATTTAGGAGGAGAAGAACAGTGGTCAATATTATATATATTCAGTTTGAGATTTTCTACAAACAGACAAGTAAAGATATTGAGTAAGCAGCCAATAATTGAGTTTGAAGTTCAGAAGGAAGATCAGGCTAAAGATATAAATTGAGGATCAATGGCATGTACATGTATTTAAAATCATGACACTGCATGAATTCACCAAGGAAAGAAGCTAATTCAAGGATAGAAAAGGACCAAACTGAACCTGGAGATCTTTCACAAATTTGACATTGAGAGTATTAGAATAAAACAGGCAAGAAAAAGAAAGAACACTTGTGAAGTAGAAGCAGCAGCAGCAGGAGATAGTGGTATCCTAAATGGCAAGTGAGGAAAGCATATAAAGAAAGTGAAGAGGGAGTGAGCACCTGTGTGAGTGTCACTAAGAGAACCAGTAAAATGAGGACATGAGTTCATCATTGGATTTTATAATATGACAGTCACAGGTGAACTGGGCAAGAGCAGTGATATTGGAATGGTGAAAGAAAGGCCAGATGATAGGAGTCTAAGAGAAAATCCAGGCTCCAGGGATTGAAGAAATTGAAGGAATACAACTTTTCCTAGGAGTTTGACTGCAAAAGACAATATTCCTTTAAGGTAAAAGCCTTAAAGATTTTTATAGATTAGAAAAATGACACTGATATAATACATAAATAGAAACAGGATTCAAATTCGGACCTGCTTAATTTTTTTCTGTTGTACTATGCTGTTTGTCCAAAAGTCCAAAGAGTTGGAAAGTAATCAATCCATCCTTATTTTATGTGGTTTTGTGAACATTTTTTTATTTATATAAATTACATAGTCCCAAACCTGGCACATTATAGATGAAAACTACATGTTAGATTTCTTCTTTTTTTGTTTCTTATTCCTGTTTGCTGTCTGAAATATATAGGGTCATTGGTAAATATAAAGCAAGTATTTATTTCATGTGGAACAAATGATAACATCAAACATAGCCTACTAAAAGAACATATGAAATTTATAACTTATATTTGTTCTGATAAAAGAGGTCTATAATAAATGTAAGTCTTACTCTTTTATTTGCTCACATCTTACTAATTGCTAGATAAAAAGAAATATTCTATCCTATCCTGTAGACTTGTATTAAAAAAAATGTAGATATAATTTTTAACTTGTATTATTCTAAGAAATAGCTATGTACCTATATAAATAAAATTTTTTTATCTAAACCCTTTTACCACATATTTTTTACATTTTTCATTTAATGACAGCAAAATGAATAGCATATAGTATAAGACTGCTTACATTATTTAGATAATTAGTTTAGCCACCAAACACAAGAAACAAAATGAATCTAAGTGTTTACAAAATGATATTTAGGTTTTAGTAATCACATGTAGATTTTAAATTCCAACTCCCTGGAAAAAATTACTTTTAAAACATATACATAGGATCAAGGTTTTAGATATGTTCTGGAAATATTAACAGTAACAATAGTAAATGGTCTTATTTTGCTAGAACTTAAAAACAGTAGATTGCTTAGAGAGATTTAGATGTAGAAGTAGTACAGATAAGAAAAGAACATATTTTGATATTGGAAGAGGTCCTTAAAACTTTTAATTTTGCAAATCATTTGTATCCCAGAATAGCAAAACATGGAAATCATCTTTTATTCAAAATTAGATACTACCTTGGGGGTGAGAATTTGAAAAAAAGCAATAAATATGTAAATTTAAAAACTGCTTATGGGAATTGGGGATCTGGGAAGCTGGTTGAGCTACAATAATCAGGAAATAAATGTCTGAGGGGGTCATATTTGATCTGAGAGTAAATGGACAAAAAGACAGTTGTGCAGGTATTTTTTGAAAGAGCTTCCCAAATATGGGTGAAGGCAGTACAGAGGCCTTGAAAAATGACACCACATGATTCTGAATTTAATAATCAAAAATTAAAACTCTATGTGATTGGAGCTCAGTAAGAAAGTTAGAAAATAATAGGAGAGATGGTTGAAGAAGTTGACCTACAAATTATGTGAGATCTTGGATGCCAAGGTAAAGGGGGTGAATTCCATTGTAGTGGCAATGGAATCCTTTAAAAAACTGTTAAGTAAGGGAGTTAGGTGATTTGGTGAAGGCTTTGACAAAACCACTCTGGCTGATATGTGTAGAATGGGCCACAGTGGCCAACAGGACTACTTACTAGAAAACTGTTAAGGTAGTCCAGGTAGCTGACAATAGTGGTGTGGACTATAAACTTAGCAGAGAAGAGGAAAATACAAAAGCTGGATATAGAAGTTATAACAAATGAAATGAATATATTTGGAAGTATATGATGGGGAAGAGTAAAAGATAAGTTGAACTGACTGGGTGAACCTAAATTTGAACAGATTGAGTCTGAGATACTAGTAGTAAAACTGCAGAAATGCACTGAAAATAGAAACTTAAAGCTTACTAGGAAGATCAGATCTAGCCAGCCATACAGTTTCAGTGTCATCATCCTAGAGGACATCATTAAACTATTAAAAAGACGACCCTTTGCCCAGTCACAAGAGTTTAGGGATTTTGGTGAAATACTTCTACTGTATAATGCAAAAGCCTGTAAACTTGAAGAAGTTAGGGTGGGAAAGGTAAGGGTTTCGAATCTAAAAGGAAGAGGTGAGGAAGAAGAGAGACTAAAGTTTCAAGTCTCTTCCTCCATTACCAGTGAATGCTATTGATACAGGATCTAAAAAAGAAATTATTTAGGTAGATAGGGCAAAGGAGTCCTCAGCAAGGCTTCCCTTTCAACAAAAAGCAACCTGAAATCATTTATTTTCTAACAAAGAGCAGCCTGTAAAATTCAGTTGCAAACATAGATAAGCAAGCTGGAAGCTTGAACGGGTAAACGTTGGCAGCTGTGCCAATAGAAAAGGGCTACCTGGAAGCCAAATATGTTCGACATGGAGACTCCATCTTTCTTTTCCTTTGTCACCATGTGTACAGCAGAAAAGCAGGCAGTATGGTACCAGTCAGGTAGAGAACCCATCTGTATAATAAAAGATTGGGGCGGGGCATCCACCTTCTTTGGGTGCTAGGCAAATGGAACATCTAGTCCTAACCAGTTTTTCATGCACTATGCAAATGGCACACCTGGTCCAACCAATCTCTTGTGTCTTCTATAAATTAGACACAGCCTCCTCAAGCTCATCTATAAAACCTCCTGCACTTCATGGTGGACCAGAAGAGCCGCTCGGGATATCCTCTCCCTGCAGGAGAGAGCTTTTCTCTTTCTTTCACCTATTAAACCTCCCCCTCTTAACCTCACTCCTTGTGTGTCCACATCCTTGATTTCCTTGGTGTGGGAAAATGAATCTCGGGTATTACTCTAGACAAAAGACGCTGCCTCTTCACCACCCTCTCTTCTGGGAAGAACCAGGGATAACATTATATTCTTGTAATAGTAGTGATATAGGGTAAATAAGGTATATTTATAGATACTAGCTATTTATAGATGAACATAAAACTGTACATTCTGTCCTCAATAAGTGGTAATTCAATTGTTAAACAAAAACAATAGCCTTCTTGATTCTATTTAATTATTCACCACAGCATAATATTTTAGTGAAAAGTTGTACAAATGAATTCTGAGTGAGATTTTCAGTCTCACTCTACATAATCTTTCTTAGCAAGTTTCCTTCACTGCCTCTCTCCGTAACTGATTCTTCTCTCTCCATCCACCTCTCTGACCCTAGTGTATAGATCATCGTCTTCTTTCATTGTTTTCTCTGTTGTATTTCTGCCTCCTCATTGTAGATAGCTGCAGACTTTTTTGCTTCTTTAAATTTTTCAATCTATATTTTATAAAGATCAAAGACCGGCAGAAACACAGATCAAACAAATGATCTTCCATAGAATATATAGTGTGTGTGTTGTGAATGTGTGTGTTGTTGGGAAGAGGAGGGCTGTAAATACTTCTACACTAATATTTTTTGTCTCTGAGATATGAGCTATCTTTGAGTTAATTTTTATTGTATTAAAAATGTGAAGAATCTTCTCACAACAGACATGTTCTCTGAAATCATGAAACGGTTAAATTGTCTATTTGAAGTGGCTTCATTCTAAATCTTAAGTACTCCTAAACTTAGCCAATAATCAGAAACTCACAGTCTTTCAAAAAAGAAGCATATAAAAACAATTAATTTATCTCCATTTTAATTAAATGATGAAGCAATTTAACCAACTCAGCTTTTAAATTTAATCATAATTAATCTAAGTAGGTACAGAATGCTTTATTTCAGTGGCTCAATAAGAGACTGTAGGCAGCTGGCAGGAACATTTCAACTCTATAGGTTGTTTCATTTATTCAGAAAGTGATAACAGGGCAGAAAATCATTAAAAAGTTTTTTGCTGAGATGACAGTGCATTTTTTCAAAGTTTGTCTCTGGATATACTCTAAAGGACATAAACCTCAGTCACATTTAGAGTCTATTTACAAGAGTTCTTAGACCTGATATCAAAAGCAGGAGTCATAAAGAAAAAAAATGGAACCTCATCAAATTAAAATTTGTATTCTTTAAAAGACCTTTGAAAGGATGACATGATAATTTAAACTATAAATATTTCTGTATCACAAATGTTCATATATGCCACTAACCTATATAATTTAATGTTATATAGAATATACAGCAGTCCAATATAATTGTGCTGTTTCTAAAACAATTTGAAATAAAATATGATGATGAGCATTCTAGTTGTTTTCTTTCTTTCTTCTTCTTCTTCTTTTTTTTTTTTTTTTTGAGACAGGATCTTGCTGTGTTGGCCAAGATGGTCAATAACTCCTGGCCTCAAGCAATCCACCTGCCTCAGCCTCCCAAAGTGTTGGATTTATAGGCATGAGATACTGCAATTTGCCCATTCTAACTGTTTTCATCAAAATAATTGGCTCTGGTGAATATGTATAGTCTGTTACATATTACTGAAAGCAGAAGTCTTCTTATCAGTTGCCAAAGCTATTTAATCCCCTACCTCCAAAATAGCAATTGCTTTTCTACAAAAGCTATGTTGACATGAAGATCAAGAAAAGTTTGTCATATACAGATTACTTATTGTTAATTTGGACAAATGAGAGAGAAATAAAGAGAAAAATACTCAGAGACAGAGATTGAGAGATAGATAGAGATGCAGGGCCACCTTCTTACAGATATAACATAAGGTCTGAATAAGAGTAAATTAGCTAGCAGTGTGACTGAAAAAGAGGTGATAGATATGAGAAAAAAGTGTAAGAATTGTTCATTGTTCTCCTTATTGTTCTTTATACACTATTTTGTCTAAAAGTAGCACAAATGCAAAACTTTTGATAATACATTTCCAATCTGTAAGGCAGGTTACAAAAATAGGACAAAAGTTAAGTATAATAGTAGAAGGCTATGTTTGTAAATTTGAACACAATCAACTACAAGTAAAATTATCCAAGTAACATAATTCTTTGTGATTATGTGTTTTAAAATATAAAAGAGAAATTATGTCTAATGAATTCTCCAAATTACTACATATATTTTCAAAGATGTGGATGATTTAACACTGAGATTAGTAGAATACTTTTTAAATATCTACATTTTTCTTTAAAATATAAGCAAAATTACATTAACTCATGATAGAGTTTTGAATTTACTTTCACTAAAAAAATGAATTACCTATAATTACAGATTTCCACAACTGGTTTTGGAATCCATAGGCAAAACAAAAAACAAAAAAAGATTTAAAACTACACTTTACAAAAATGAACTAAAGACTAAAAATTTATCCTAGACTTACACGTGAAACATAAAATTAGAAAATATTTGAAAAACATAAGAGAAAATCTTCAAGACCTAATACTAAGAAAAAGTTTTTAGACATGATATCAAAGTATGAGTAAAAAAAATGATAAACTGTACCTCACTAAAATTAAAAACAGCCCTACATAAGACCCTGTAGAGTTCATAAAAAGACAAGCTATGGACTGGGAAAAAAATCTTTGCAAACCACATATCCAACGAAAGACATATCTAGAGTACATAAGAAACTCAATAAAACAACTTATTAGAAAAAGAGCAATAGATATAAACATATTTCACTGACTAGGACATTCTCATGGCAATCAGGTATATCAAAATATATTCAACCTCATTAGTCATTAGGGATATGCAATTCAAACCTCTTGACTGTGATGCTGATCACATGAATTTACTCATATGATAAAATTGTGCAGAACTAAATACACATATACACATATACATATGAACAAATGCACATATACAAGTTCATGTAAAACTGGTAAAATCTAGATAACGTAGATGAATTACATCAATCTCAGTTTCTTGGTCATGATATTATATTATATCTTTGTAAGATGTTACCATTGAGAGAAACTAGGTGAAAGGTACATAGAGTCTCTCTTACAACTGCATATGAATTTACAATAGTCTCAAGTAAATTGTTTTTAAAATGTATGTATATATTTTGAGGTTTCTTTAATCACTATGACTGGTGATCATAAAAACAACGCTCAGGTTTGCTGCTTTATGATGAAAACAATTAGAAGTGAGCTTTTCATATTACATAATTAACAAAACATGTTACTTTGCTGGAATTTCATATTGAGAAAATAATATTTATAAAGTAGATTACTTTGCATATCAAGATATTGTTTAAACTCATAAGGAGTCAGATGAAAGTGAAGGATAAAATATATGACCCAAAGTGCATCTTTCTGCTCCAAAAGGAATAGATTTTTATGTCAGAAGAGTTTACACCTCCAAGGAGATAATAATTGCTAATGGACACATGGTTTTCTCCTGGACAGAGACAGGCCTTTGCATACTAGTAGTTTTCTATATCATTATCTGTACTACAAACATATAGCTCCCTCAAGCTTAGCAGATAAGCAGTTAGAAGTACTTTTGGTAAAATATTTCTCTCTTTTGGTAAAACAGAGAATTTGTTAGTGAGTAGATGTTTTGCCATAGACCAGCAGATTAGGTTTATTTATATGAGATAGTAAATATTAATTTGTAATTTAAAATGTTCAGTATTTATGTAATTACATCATTTTTCTTAAATCTGTAGGCAAAAGTAAATTGATGTTAATTTTAGACATATTGAATAAAAACGTATTGCCTGGCCAGTTAGAAATATGGTTCTGAAACTCAGATTAAAGTTGGTGCCAACAGAAGTCATCAGTATGACTTGCCAATAGAAGTCTCAGAACATTATGAGATCTGGTTAATTAGATCTTCCTACATAAAACACAAGAACTGGTGAAGAACAGACCCCTATCTAGTGTGTATTAGTCCATTCTCATGTTGCTATAAAGAACTGCTGAGACTGTGTAATTTATAAAGGAAAAAGGTTTAATTGACTCACAGTTCCACATGGCTGTGGGAGCCTCAGGAAACTTATAATCATGGTGGAAGGGGAAGCAGGCAACTTTTTCACATGGTGGCAGGAGTAAGAAATGTGTGCAGCAAAGCGGGAAGAGCCCCTTATAAAACCATCATATCTGGTAAGAACTTACCCACTATCACAAGAAGAGCATGGGAGTAACTGTCCCCATGATTAAGTTACCCCACACTGGGTCCCTCCCAGGATATGTGGGGATTATGGGAACTACAGTTCAAGATGAGATTTGGGTTGGGGCACAGTCAAACCATATCATAGTGGCTATAATCAAAAGGCTAAAAGGAAAAGTGTGGCTGTGGTGGTTAACAAACGCTTGAAAATTTAAATTAAAAGGGAAAGTCAAAGGTTGAATGTGTAAAAAATAAATAAATATTGTTTGCACTAATTGTACTTTCTGTCTTTCTATTCATTATCTTATTGAGTGTACACGTGGAACTTAAAATACTGACAATATAAAGTAAGGCTGATTTTGTTTTAAAAATATTTTCTCCTTTATTATTATGTACTTATTTGATTAATACCATGAAGATAAGTTTTAATTTAAGAAGAAAAGAAAGGTTATGACCATGAAAAAAGTCTATAGCTTATCATTAGTTATAGCATTTCAATAGTGCCATTAAAACTTTCTTTTATTTTAAATGTTTTTAGCTCAGCCATTTGATTTCAAGCTGGATTTCATTAGTTCATTTTTGTTTCAATTTTGGGGGTAATTTTGGAAACTGCTAAAAGTTATGGGATCTCTCCAAAGGAATGTGGCTAAGCACAGGAAGTATTTACATACTGTCATCTACAACTGAACAACAGTATCATAGACTAACCATTAGATGCTATTGAGTAAACTCTATTAACCATTTCATGAGCATTGCCTTTATCACATAAAGGGATCTTCTTATTACATAAGGGCATAATAAGTCTTATTGTTCTTTTAAGTTTTAAAGTAGGTGTATATGAGAAAAATGGTATATAATCAAATTTACCCTTGAATCTTCCTCAAATAACTGTAATTAATAAAATAGCCACATAGAGTAATGTGAATTATTATAATATATTGCTCTGAGAACTACAAAATATATAATTCCACTGATACATGCTATTCATAAATTATTCAAGGGTTTGACTACTTGGAAATTTCAGTAGTTTCTGAATTGGCACTGATTTATCTAGAATTTATTATGTGATTTGATTAGGTTTAAAGGCATTAATGACTCTATTTGCATTGATAAAGGAGATACTGCTAACTCATTACAAGTAGTGGCAACAGATACTTAAATCATCACCCATAGTCATTTCTAATCAAGTGCTTATAGAAGGTAAGGCTTTGAGGGATCAGGTAGAATACTTTGTAAAAAATGGGTATAATAGGCTGATTGGTTGCTTCTAAGTACACTGAAGAACTTGGGGGAAAGAAAACGATATGGTCAGGACTTTAAATCCTCTGCTTGAAGTTCAAGTGAATGACCAGAAAGTTTTCTCTACTGCCCTAAAATCAAGGTATATTCTGTAGTCCCAGGATCAAGATTTTAGAAAATCAAACTTGAAGCCTAATGCTACAGATGGCTGAACTTTCATGCAAAATTTACCTCCCAACCTCCAAGCATCTCTGAGAAAATTAGGGCATTGATTGTTGTGTTAGTCTGTTCTCATGCTGCAATGAAAAAATACATGAGATGAGGTAATTCATAAAGAAAAGAGGTTTGATTGACTCACAATTCCACATAGCTGGGAAGGCCTAAGAAAACTTACAGTCATAGCAGAAGGCTAAGGGAAAGAAAGGAACCTTCTTCACAGGGCAGTAGGACAAAGAAGTGTGGAGGAAAGAAGGGAAAAACCCCTTATAAAACCATCAGATCTCATGAGAACTTATTCTGTCTCATGAAAATAGCATGGGGGTAACCGCCCCCATGATTCAGTTACCTCCCATGGGGTCCTTCCCATGACACATGAGGATTATGGGAACTAAAATTCAAGATGAGATTTGGGTGAGGACAAAACCAAGCCATATCAGCTGGTAAGGTAATGGAGCCTGAAAATGGAGATAAAGGGCATATTGACAAAGTATTCATTTGGTGCAAAAGTAAATGCAATTTTGGCCATTACATTAAATGGCAAAAACCATAATTACTTTTGCACAAACTAATATTAAACTGGGGTACTTGTATCCCAGGGAACTTAAGTGGAAACTCTCAAAAGCAATTCTATGAGAATTAAATTTATGAGGGGAGTCCTGGCATCCTTAGTGAGGCCTTTGGCAGCTACTCTCCATAGGCCAAGATGGACAATGGGAACATACCTCCTCAGATATAAATTTGGGCCATCTCTGCCAGCCATGAAAGGAAAAAACAGAAATACAGAATGGGTGTCGTCTTAGGCTACTACGCAAGCCCATAAATGGAGTAGCTTATAAACAAGAGAAATTTGTTTCTCACAGTTTTGGGGGCTGAAAGACCAAGATCAAGGTGCCAGTATCAAGGTGTCAAGTTTTGGTGAGAATTCTTGGCACGGTTTGGCTGTATACCCACCTAAATCTTATCGTGAATTGTAATCCCCATAATCCCCACGAGTTGAGGGAGGGACCCAGAGGGAAGTGATTAGATTTAAGGGGCAATTTCCCTCATGCTGTTCTCGTGATAGTCAGTGAATTCTCAGGAGATCTTATGGTTTTATAAATGGTAATTTCTCCCGCACTCACATGCACGCCATCTCTCTCTCTCCTGCCACCTTGTGAAGACAGTGCTTTGCTTCCCGTTCAATTTCTGCCATGATTATAAGTTTCCTAAGGCCTCCCCAGCCATGTGGAACTGTGAATCAATTAAACCTCTTTTGTCTGTACATTACCCAGTCTCAGGTATTTCTATACAGCAGTGTGAAAATGGACTAATATAACCCTATTCTGGATCGCAGACTGTCATCTTCTCATTGTGTCCTCACGTGATGGGCTAGAAAACTCTCTAGGGTCTCTTTTGTAAGGGCATGCATTTCACTGTTTGAGTATCTACCCTCATGACCTAATCACTCTCAAAAGTCCTACCTCCTAATACCATTGCCTTGGGAGTTAGGACTTCAACATATGAATGTGGGGAGACACAAACATTTAGTTCATTACACTAGTGTAAAATGGTAGTTACTAAACCAGCCACTGTCACATAATCCTTTGCAAAATGAAGACTAGTAGAGTTTGACTGCTTTCCTTTTAATTTATTGAGTTTTGAGTTTTGTGTATGTATCTATTAACTAGTTTTGTTTCTTACCCATCTTCCATCCCCCTACCATTTAATGTAATATGTGTTCATAATAATAGACCTTATATTTCAGTATGTAGGTTATAAGATATCAAAGGAAGGAGTCTGACATAGTTAAAATGAGGAAGTTATATTAACCAAAGTCTAATAAAAATGTGTATTCTCTTTTAATGACAAGGTTAGCGTGTTTTCAATTGTGTAAGGTAAAGATGTATCCCATTAGGCAAAATAATGGATACGTTATCATTATTATTTAGAAGTTATTCTGGTTGAGTAGGGCACAGTAGCTCACGCCTGTAATCCAGGCACTTTGGGAGGCTGAGGCAGATGGATTGCCTGAGCTCAGGAGTTTGAGACCACCCTGGGCAACATGGTGAAACCCCATCTCCACTAAAATACAAAAAATTAGCGGACATGGTGGTGCACACCTCTAGTTCCAGTTACTATGGAGGCTGAAGCAGAAGAATCACTTGAACCCAGGAGGCAGAGGTTGCAGTGAGCCGAGATGGCACCAGCATCATTGCACTCCAGTCTGGGTAACAGAGCGAGACTCTGTCACACACACAAAATAATAATAAAAATAATAATAATAATAATAATAATAATAATAATAATAATAATAATAATAAAGTTATTCTTGTTAAGAGAGATGGGAATGGATGCTAAATTGACAAAGGATAGAGGATAGCTTTGTGCTGCCACAATTTAAGCTGAAACTACATTTCCCAGAGTTATTTCCATATATGGTTCATAACATAAATTTGTTTTGTGAGATTTAGATTTAGCAGCCATATTTTTATCTTCTGAAAGTTGATGCAGGTTCACCCAGGTACTGTGGCTGTTCACATGAATTATTGTTGGTCTGCTAGCAAACTTTATTGGTGAGGAGCAGCACCAGACCTATAACTCTGCTAGATCCTGCCACATCCACTTCTTCAGTTTTTCGGAGTCTTCACGTAAGTACATGTGGAGCTCTTTGGGGATGTGCACTAACTTTCACATGCCCCCATGGGGTTCTCATCATTTTCACAGATTTCAGTTTTGTCACATCCTTGTTAACATCCAGTTTTCCTTTCTCACTGCTGCATTGGCTGACCAGTAGCAAATGTGGCTAAATAATTGACACAGAAACAATGTCTGTGCAGAGTCTCTTCCACCAACATCACAACTGCCCAAGGTCTGATCCTTATACTATCTGAATCATCTATAGTGCCTCTGGTTTTCCTTAATGAACCTTAATGAAAAAGAGAGAGAGAGAGACAGAGAAAGAGAGAGAGAAAGAGAGAGAGAGAATATAATGATGGCAAAAAAAGCTGTATCAGAAAATGGCATTTTAATACTGCATTGTTCTGTGTTACCGGAAATAATGTAACTTACTCCACAATTTGGGTACGGAAGCAAGCAAACAAAAAACAAAAATGAGAAAGGCAAAAATAAATAAATAATGAAAAGAAAATAGGTCAAACATTTTTCGAGGGTCCCATTGTTCAACAATTAAGATAGAAAAAGGCCTTCCCTCAGAGCATCCAGTTCAACAACAACAACACAAAAACCCTCCATTACTCATTATTTAAATGGTATATTAAGGAATGTTGTCCTAGAGTTATAAATATCTGAAATGATTTAATCTATATATTTCTGTCTTAATAAAGTACATAGCAGCTTTCCTTAAAAGAATGGATTAGAAAGCAAATTTAAATAATTACTGTATTGCTATACCTTTAACAATATCCTTTTTGGTACATACAATAGCAATTATTATTTGTGTAGTGCTTGTCTTGTGCCAGGCACTACACTAATTAGTTTATGTTGGTTAATTTTGTCTTCATAGTACTTTATAAAATAGGTACTATTTTTATACCAGTTTACAAATGGAGAAAGTAAAGCCCCAGGAGGTTAATTTGCCTGAGGAAATATACCTAGTAAATAAGAGAACCAGAAATTGAACTTAGGTTTTCTGATGTCAGAGTGTATATGCTTACTTCTTTGATAGCTATTTTTGAAATTCTCATTAAAATCATTTGAAAAATATCAAAATATGAATCAATTCTAGCAAAATGTTGGAGTCATTATTCTAATCTTTGGAATTGTCTTTTATCATTAGATTACCTAAGGAGATGATGAGGAGGAGATGGCAAGAGGAGTAAGATGAAGAAGGGCTATATGTTTACATATATGTAGTGTAAACACAAATATATACACGCAAATCTATACACACATATGTGTGTTATGTGTGTGTATATCTGTATATATTATAACAAATTGAATAGAATTGCATAGTTGATAATAAACATGAAAGCACTTCAAAGTGTTTTTATTAATTTTAGATGTTTCTTCTATCTGTAACTCTATTCCTAAGTGCATAGTTATCCTGCTATATCTTGTTGTTCCATTAATAAATATTGTCTATCAGTTTCCTACTACAGAAAATGAAGTTTTAGACCACTCATGCTACATCAAACGAAAACATTTTCCCTTATCACATTCTTTCAATAAAGTTTAGAGTTATTTAGTAAATATTATAGTTTACATTACCATAATCATGTAAACATTGGTTACATCTAATTTCTATAATGTTCTGAAATGATGTAAATTGATAGGAATTAAATGTTTATGTTATCTAGAGAGAACGATTAAAATTTGGGGGCCTTTTTTCCTTTTTTTATTTCCATCATTAAATATTCTCTAGATTTTTAATAACTCTAGTATAGGTAACAAAGTTTAATATGTGTATGTATGTGTATGTATGAACAAGTTTAGTATGTATATGTATATATATGTTCATCTATACTATATATATGTATATAGTACTGTATATATAGTACTATATACTGTATATAACTATACTATATAATATACATCATATATAGTATATATAACTATATATTATATATTGTATATATTATATATAACTATACTATATAACTATATAGTATATAGTACTATATATACACATACTATATATAGTATGTATATACATATATATGGTATGTATATATACAAATTGAATATATGTATTCTATATATACTATTCTACATATACTATATATAGTATGTATACTATATAATATATAGAGAATATACATACTACATATATAATATATTATACTATATTTTATATATATATATATATATTTTTTTTTCAATTTGAAGGCATCCCTCCTGCCACTCTGTCTCTATCTCCTCCAGTCTCAGTTGCTTTATCATTACTGTGGAAATTGTTTTCCTCATGATGCTGGGATTTTCCTTCTCCTTTCTCCTACATGGCATGCCTGTTTCATAGATCCTATTATCTCTTTCTTTCTTTAAACTTCTCAATATCTCAGCTTGCTGCTGAAGACGTATGGTCTTCAGCAGCATCATAATAATGGGTCTGTGTGAGGTAAAAACTATTGTAGATTTATCAAAAATTCCTAATTTGTTACAGAATTCTGAATTGAAAATAATTTAAGAATTTTTAGATCAATCCTTCTACATTTCCACTTTGCTTCTCAGAAAGCTCATAACATTCTTCTGTTCATCCTTTGTATTTGACTTTGCTTTATTTATTTAATAATATATTTGTTCTCTGTCTGGAAGCTTTTCAGTTTTTTATCTTTAGATCTTAAAATGTCAGGATGAGATATCTTAGTGATATAGGTTTTCATTTATTGTGCTGGACTCTCTCTGGATATTTTCAATCTGAAAATGCAAGTACTTAGTACCAGGGAATTTTCTTGTATTATTTCTTACATAATTTTCTGTCCTCTATTTTTATTTGTCTGTTTGTTTGTCTTGTTGTGACTTTTTGGAATTCTCTAACCTCTACTCATTTTCTAATTCCTAAGCGGGATGTAACTTCTCCTAAACTAAGTCTGTCATTTTCTTTTTTATACTCTCCCATCTTCCATGTCATCTCCTCATTGCAATTTCCACAATTTTCTTACTTTATTGTACATAAGCTGTATATATACACACATTTATACATCACCCTTTATATTGATCATTTCTTTTGTTTCCCACATTTACTCCGTATCTCCTGAGTTCTTTTCTTCTGCTGTTTATTTATTTGGTGTTCTAACTTTTATGTTAAGGGTTCTTCCCTATGTCTGAATCTGGGCTATTTATATTTAGTGGTGAGACATTTGAAAACTGATTGGTACATGACAACTGGTATGCTTTAGTAGCTGATGTTAAAACAATAAGTTGATCTCTGCATTGGAGGTCCCTCAACATTCAGTGAATATTTTCTTTTTGGCATGTCTTTCAACATTACTTTCACTTAATGTTGTTTCTAGGCAATATTTTTATCTCTGAGCTCGACAGAGCAAATATGACCATAATATAAACATACTTTTTGTCAGAGTTGTGGTTGTTAGGTATAGGCACAGTACTGAAGATCTGTATCTTACTGACCCTTCCACAATATGTAACTGTATTGGGTCATTCTTGTATTGCTGTAAAGAAATATCTCAGACCGAGTAATTTATTTAAAACAGAGGTTTAATTGGCTCATGGTTCTACAGGATTTACAGAAAGAAAGGTGCCAACATCTTCTCAGCTTCTGGGGAGGCTTCAGAAAGCTTCCAATCATGGCAGAAGGCAAGAAGGGAGCCTTCTGACGCCAGGTGTGTCACCTGGTGAAAGCAGGAGCAGGGGAGAGTTGGGGTGAGGTGTCACACACTTTTAAATTACTAGATCTTAGGAGAAGTCACCCACTATTGCAAGGACATTACCAAGAGGATGGTGCTAAACCATTCATAAGATATTCACCTCTATGATCCATCACCTCCAGGCAGGTCCCACCTCCAACACTGGGGATTACATTTCAACATGAGATTTTGATAGGGACAACATCCGAACTATATCAGTAACCCACTCATCTGTCTCCATTTCAGTAAAATAAATCAGTCTTTTCAAAAGTACCTAGTGCCTTCAATTCCTAAGCTTCTTCAGAGTTCTATTTTGCAAGTGTAACATCAGTTTTCTGTGATTTATTCTATCATTTAGTATTTTTCCATATACTTTCTGTTTGACTTTTCTGTTATGTTCTTTTCTCCTTTTCTTTGAGCACTGCTTTTTGAAATTATTTTATTTGTACTATTAAAACAAGTTTGTTGAGAGAGAAGACACAGTTATGTGCAATACTTAGTCATATTAACAAGAATTTTTTTTTTAAATTTTAAACTTAGCAGTCAATCTATATTGTCTGTATAGTTTAATTGATGTGATTTGTTATAAGAATAATTATAAATTAGAAATCCAAGCCAGAAAATTTAAGCAAGAATCTTGGTTTTAATTTGACTTGATTAAATTATGATGTCAATTTATTATCTCTTGTTACTAAACAATTTAGTTGTCTTAGGTAATCATATTTTACTGAGTATAGGATTTTCTTACAAGAAAAAGACAACCTAAATGACTAAGATGGGAAACACTATGCAAATTAAACTTAGTTTCCATGATAATACAGAGATTGTTTCTATTTTAAGAAAGCACATAAAAACATAACACAAAGTTCATAATTTTTGTAAACAATATTAATAATTAAGGTCTATTAATCATTAAGTTTAGAGATAATACAACAAAGCACTAGGAGCAAATTCCAGCTTGGGAAATAAATGATTTGGTGTCAGTTGAAAGAATATTACCTAGGATCCTGTCTAGTGTTTAGAATTTGATTTCTGTTTTTGAGGTAGGAGTAAGGACATGGAATTCTCAGCACATATTTCTGAACTCTTTTCTCTTCTAATTTCTTGATAGGTTAACTCAGCCATATAAATTATCTTAGCTAATTTCCTTTAGCCTACTAAAAGTATCCTCCCATGTATCTTTCATTTCTCATCAATTCTCTACTGCCCAACAGACTCTGACAGCATGATCTTCACAGGGGTTGAGGGTTCTCACACCAACTAACATAAGCAAAAAAAAGAAGGCCCCAAAGTTCACCTTTCCTGTGTGACATAGGAAAGACCATTCTAAATAAATAAAACCACATTAAACAAATACAACTAAAGAAAACTTTAAACAAAATAAATGTGAACCCTTGAGGATATGCAATTAGAGTAATTTCTAAGAGAGTACTGGAGGGGCAAATAGACACCACAGGGGCACAATGGTCATTAGACAAATAGGCAGCTCACTGTCAGGGGTAAATGATGAAGCTGAGGCTCAGAACTCTGTGGGTGTGTAAGTCACTAAACCTATTCCCAAGAATGGTCGACATTGTGTTGGACAAAAGAGAAACAGATTCAGTTAGACTCCTTTAAGTAATTTAGAGTAAGTCTAATGAAACAGAAAGACTCAAGTCTTCATGAGACTAACCCTACAGGGACAGACACAGCTCCAGATAACACAAGTATAGCTGTAAAACAAGTAGAAGAATGAATAGTACTTGTTAAATGATTTAAACTTATGCATACTATCATGACTCCATAACAAATGAAAGCTAGCTTGGGTCAATGTTAAACTTCAGTATATACTTCTAAATTATCTCTATCAAATGCTAAAATTTCTTAATATTATTTACAATAAAACCAGAAAAATAAGTATACTTCTGGTACTATATATAATGAAGATCTTATATGAACAATATCTGGTATTGGAATAATAAACAGGAGTTTCCCAGTACAATGTTTATGGTATTTAATTGGTATTCTATAATTTTGCGTGAGACAAAATGAATATGAGTTAAAGACTATGAAAGCAAGTGATGAAGAAAAAGAAAATGTTATGAGAACACCAGTACAATCTCTGAAGATGGACATTGCTGCAAGTATTAAGTATATCACTCAGCTTTTTTATACTCTCAAGAATATCAGGACTGCAAGATTCTGATTTTTGGGACATTTGAAAGACTGAAAGTTTATCTTTTCCTGGCTTTGACAATTTATAAACTCCAGAATTATGTGCAATGG
>NC_045443.1:71156036-71198962 GCF_002776525.5 Piliocolobus tephrosceles | reverse complement strand
AAAAAAATATATATATATATATATATATAAACTCACTCTAGTCCTCAAATGCCTGAGTTTGAATTCTGGCTCTAAAATCCACTAGATTCATGGATTTGGGTAATTAACATCTCTGATTCAGTTACCTCATTAGTAAAATTGGCATGTTATGAACTACCTCATTAGGTTACTCTGAGGTAATCATCCCATAAATTAGTTAATATGTATAAAATGATTAGAATAGTACCTGACAGCCAGTAGGCACCATGCAAGTGTTTGCTATTATTATTATCATTATATTAAGAAATTTTAGGACTCTTACTTTGCACCAAGTCTGTAGAAAATATTCTTAGCTCTTCCTAACATCTATCTAAAAAGATAAATATTAAATAATGTGCCTAACAACCCTTGGAATTAAAAAACAAATAAATGCTTAAAGCTGTTAAAAAATGATAAGTATGTGATGTTACCATGTAATAGCAAAAGCAACACTATGGCCAATATTGTCAAAATTCTCTAAAGTTATGTTCACTTTGGTTCCCTCTCATCTTCATTATTCTGTTCTTTACTTTCTGCTCGTACTATTGCTTTCCGGAAAGGATGTTCTGTGGTCTACCTGAGCTCTTTATCTAGAAACAGAGAAAATCATTTGATTAAATTGTTAATTAATAACAAGTAATTTATTGACTCTAGGTTGACTTTCTGACACAATATAATTAAGACATGTTCAACTATCAGTAACGTGCAACAGCACGAGTAAAAGATATTATCCAATGTATCAGGTTGACCATTGTTAGTGCTTTTGAAAGGGAGAAACAAACATTTTTTTTCTTTCTGTTTATTAATATTCAATGATTATTGAACAAAGAATAATTTATGTTTCCTAAAGAGTTTTAACTCTGTTTTGACATATGTCAATAATAGATACAGTTATTTGAAAAGATCATACATAAGCATATTTAAATTGATCGTGGTTTCTTATCTGAAGAAATCAAGGTACACAATAAATAGATTACTAATTTTTATTTAATGAAGGTATAGACATCATGGCCTCTAAAATCCTCGTGTGTCTTCAGGACACACAGTTGTCTATGCTAAGTTTGACTGAAGGAAGGACGTGATTGACATCATGGATGATTAACTTCTCTTCCAAGCTTAGGCTTATAAAAAAGGTTGGGACACTCCACGTTTATCATTGGCTGGAGACAAGCTGTGGACCACCTCACCTGAACCAGGTGTGGCTCATAAGAGACTCAGACTGGAGCCTTCTTGTCATCCAATAAGTTTAGCTCCATAGTCTTTGTATAACTCAAGGAAAATACATTTCCTAAAACATTTTGTAGAACTAGAAGAAAGGGTAGTAATCCAGATATCCCTGGGAATAATTCTTTTAAGCCATTAGACCAGCTACTATACCCTACTCTTTGCTAGTGAATAAAGGGAAAAAATTTGAAGTGAATCCTTTCCGATATTGGAGATTGTACCAAATAAATTGATAATAATAATTTTCATACTGTTACGAAAAGTAAACTTAGCATCAACTTATTCTTATTGAGTAGAGTGTTTATAAAGATTACCTGTATTATTTTCTTTTATTACTGCAACACTAACCTGAGTTAGGAGACTGAAGCTTAAAAGGTTAAAACATGAAGTCATCTAAAGGACAGAATTGTAGTTACACCTTTGTAGTTTAACTCCAAGGCCTATCTCTACACCACTTCTAAAGATGAATCCTGGCCTCTTCTGAGCATTGTTTCTAGGCACTCCCACAATACTACTGACTGCTTTTCAAGGAAATTAGCTAAATTATGTTGGTGATCTCACTACTCCTGTGAATCAGGAGATTCTGAGGGAAACTTGCAAAATGTATAACCACTTCAACAGGCCAAACTGAGAATGCCTGTCCTGTGCTATATTGCACAGAGAGCAACACAATTAAAATGTGCCATGATTTTGAATCATACCCTATGCTTTAGGGAGCATCCTAACATCACCTTTCATAATTTCACTGTCTCAGTGCTATAATCTTTAAAAGTTGAGTTTCATGGAACTATATATGACACTTTTTTAAAAAAGCACTATTAGGATATAGACTTTGAATACTTTTACAGGAAATGTAGGAAGATGGTCTTTTTGCAACAAGAAAGGCGAATGCAGAACCCACAATAGCAGTTTTCTCAACATTCTTTTTAAATTACAGAAATAAATATGTATTCCTGTGGTCTATTTTCCTGACACAAAAAAGTACCTGAATGCCACATCACAGTACCAGTTCATTGATACAAAATGTACAACAATCTGCATTGCTGTTTCTATGTCTTCAAAAAGTTTATTGAAAAGAATATATCATATAAGATTTTAGCCCCAAATACCTATTCAAAATCAGTCTAGACCAATATTTCTCATGCCTGTAATTCCAGCATTTTGGGAGGCTGAGTCTGGTAGATCACCTACCAGACTGGTAGGTCAGAAGTTTAAGACCAGCCTGGTCAACATGGGGAAGGCCCATTTCTACTAATAAAATACAAAAAATAGCCAGGCGTGGTAGAGGGCACCTGTAATTCCAGCTATTCTGGAGGTTGAGGTAGGAGAATCGCTTGAACCAGGGAGGCAGAGGTTGCAGTGAGCCAAGATCACACCATTGCACTCCAGCCTGGGTGACAGAGCGAGAGACTCCATCTCAAAAAAAAAAAAAAAAAAAAAAAAAAACTATTCATCAATAGTGTAGTCTAAGAGATACTGGTTTCACTGATATGCTTCCAAAATACAGTTTTTGAAAAAGTCATTTTGCAAATAACATTTCAAATTAAAATATTAATACAAGAGAAAAATCTCTACTATACACAATAGGATCAAATAAATAAGTATACACCTAGGCTGTTTTTTGCACAGAATTATGGAGTAAAAATACATTTGACAAGATATTTCAATATCTCATTCTGTTTCCAGGGTAGTAGCAACTGTTCTTGTCATTTTCCTGATAACAATAATAGATCTCAACATATATCCTGTTGCCATGTACTATTAGCAATCATTTAGAACAGCAGCCTCTTCAGTTGAGTAGGTAAGACGCAGCGGGATTTAGAGAGAGTAGCCAATAATCAGCAGGTTTATTGGATCTGCCAGCATGTAGATTACTTTAAAACTTGAGCCTGCTGGGATTTTGATTTCTGAAGAGTCTCTTTGTATTTTTGGTGTTGCTTTGCTATATCTTTGTAGTAGTGAATTTCACATAAGCACACACACACTATCAAGAAATTCTGAGATCTAGATCAGAGGGAGTTAATTACTTACCAGTAGTGGTCATTATCAGTGAGCTTCCCCTTAACACTGGAGAAATAAGGATTGACAGTTGTAATTATGTGGTTTCAAGAAAACCAATTTTGTGAGTACATTTTCAGTATCTCCACTTATATGCATTTATTCATTGCATCAAAGTTGGTTGGCTTAAGAAAAAACATCTTCAAATACAGCAAAGTAATAAATTAAGTTGTTGACACTGGAGAATAATGGAAAAAAAGAACAATTAACTAAATGCTTTTTCTCTCTCCTAAACTTCTTAAACAATAGTGAACCTAGCTTTAAAGTAGGATTTTGTTATTATGATAGTCAATAGCCATAAATTATTGTGGTTTACTCTGTGGTAGGCACTGTGCAAGAAAATAGCATACTTTACTTCTAATCCTTATAACAATCTATTAAGATAGTTACATTTTCCACATTTTTGAGCTGGGAAAAAATAAGTCTAATTTAAATAATTGTCCCATAGGACAGCTAGTTAGCATTCAACCAGTTTCTAAAAACATAGCGGTTTAGAAGGCTAAGAAATCTTAAATGATCAACCACAGAGTCACAGTATTGCTGCCTCCTTTTGGTAATAACAATGATTATGAAAACACTGTTGTTATAATAATGTCAAAAGGTTTTATGCAAAAGAAAAATGAACTACAACTGAAACAATAAGGAATTTGTTGTCTCAATAAACCAAGAGGCGGAGATTGGCTTAGAAGGTTAATATAATTATCAAAGGCTCAGTGTATTTTTATCTCTCCATTGCGCCATCCATAATTGTGTCTTTGTTCAAGGCTGCTGCAGCAAGTATAAGATAGATGCCAGGAACAACCCAGCTGTACAGCCTAACTTATTATATCCAGTGGGGATAAAGGAGAACCTTGCCACAACCATCAAAGAGAAGTGCTGAGCTTTGCAGTAACAGGGCCTCTCCAAATAGAAGTGTCAATGTTGTGTACTAATTGTTACAACATTTCTACATATCACTACAACAAATGGGAATAAGACTGAACAGCCTGTGTCTTAGGACCTAGGCTTGAAATGATAAAAGTCTTGGTGTTTTCAAGGAACTCCTAAAATGCCAGTGAGACTGAACATTGTGAGGAAAAACAAGAGCAGCAAATGTTGAGGCTAGAGATATTGACAGAGGCTAAATCACATGGGCTTTCATAGGCCATGTTAAAGAATTTAAGTTTTTTTCTATGTTTAATAGGTAAGTATTCATACATTTTAGACAAAAAGGAATATGGCCTAACTTAGGTTTTAAAATGATTAATCTGGCTTTTGTATGGAAATGATTTCTGGAGAATAGAAAAGAAACTTTGTTAACTATACCAATAGTCTGTGAAAGAGACAACAATCACTGGTACCAGAATTATATCAGTGAAGATGGTGATTAGTAAATTGACTTGAGATATAGTTTGTAGTCAGAATCAGCAGGACATATAGATGCTTTTTTATAAGATACTTTTAGTAGACCATTTTCTTAATAAATCATGTTTGAATAGCTACCTGGCTAGCTTTTTTGGGAATTTTTTTCTATGGCTGGGGGAATGTTGAAACATTAATGAAAGGAGGATAAAGCACAGTTCTGAATAGACAAAACTACATGCCTTTTTAGGATTTGCTTTCCTAGTAAATTGATTAACATAAATTTAAGTTTACTTTGAAGAAGATTGAATTGAACTTAGAAGATTTCTACTGCTCAGTAGTTGGTTGAAGTCTTAGCTACAATCTCCAGTAAGATTTTGATTGTTATCCATAGGGGTTTTTTATATCTTTATCTACGATTATAACAATGTTCTTTCTGGAATACTATAGTTCATCACTAAACAAATCAGATATTGCCCGATGGTGCCACCATACTAAAAGACACTAAGTAACCCAGGTAGTAAATGTGTGGAATTATAATAATAGAGTCATCTCCAAAAACAAACTATGGTATTTGGGGATAATAGTGAGAGTCAATGTATGTTGTTCTTGTAGTTGTTTGTTTGTTTTGAGACACAGTCTCCCTCTGTCACTCAGGCTGGAATGCAGTGGCACCATCTCAGCTCACTGAAACCTCTACCTCCCAAGTTCAAGTGATTCTCCTGCCTCAGCCTCCAGAGTAGCTAGGACTACAAGCCTGCGCCACCACATCCAGCTAATTTTTGTATTTTAATAGAGACAGGTTTTCACCATATTGCCAGACTGATCTCAAACTTCTGAACTCAGATGATCTACCCACCTCAGCCTCCCAAAGTGCTGGGATTACAGGCATGAGCCACCAAACGGGCCAACAGTCACATTTTAAGTTGTTAAAATAATTCTGTGAAAAAATAGGGTTATTAGAACTTAGATAATAAGTGTCTTTGACATCTGGCGGCAAATTTGCTGTTTGAGAGGTCATTTTTCAAAAGATCATTCAAAGATGTATAGGATGATTAGAATTTTGAAGACAAGATAATTCAGATTGGGTTTTTGGTTCTTCTTCTTGGGTGAAAGCGGAGGTATTTTTCCATAAGGAGTTAGCCTCCTACCTCAGTGACCTCTAATACTACCAAAACCCAAGTGAACATTCATGGTGTGGCCCAAGTGGTCTTCTTGACTATGAGGAAATCTTCTCATACGGATATTCACAGCTTTTCTGCATCCTCTCACACTAGGAACCAGGAGTCCACATCAAGAAAATATCATTGACATCTAACAAGACAATACAAATATTTTCGTAACAATTTAGAGTATGTCCACTCCTATGCCATGTTACAAAACAAAACCATGCCTAATAACAGTCAAAAGCTCCATCCTGATAACTAACATTTATGGAAGTCTTATTTTAATTTAATCACTTCAACTTTTCAACTACATTCTGAAATTTATTAGTTAGTTAAGGCTCACTATTATAGAACAGAGTACCTAAACCACAATGCCATTATCCTTTCTGTAATTGGCTGTATGATATTTGAGAGAGATACCTACAATTCCCTTGCATTATGAAAATTTATTTAACAAATGGCCCTATTAATGTCAATATTGGCATTTGTCATTTTAGGGACTGTTTTGTTTTGTTTGTTTTTCTTTGATTAGGACTTTGCCCACAAAATCATACTGTGCCCACCAAATCATATTATGCCCTTTAAAAGGGCTCATGAGAAAGAGGTATCTCTAGATTCAGTTAAACAAATGATGACATTCTGAGCAAATGATCTTAGTTATAGGCACAGTGAATCTTGAATTTACATTATCCTTATTGCATAACTCCTAAGAACTCAAAGCCGTCTTTCTTTCTCAACTTCTACAGTTGCTGAGGATTTAATGGCATGTTTTCTCATATTATTTCTGGCTTAATTTTAATCTTTATTAATGTGTTATTTTTAATTAATTACAAATTTTAAATAATAAATATTTTTGTATTAGCCACCTCAAATCATTGGCAAAGGAAATTGTGTAAAAGTCAATAAACAAAATGACTAAGTATTTCAAAGATTATTATCTGGGCATTTGAATATAAAAAATCTAAAGGCCATTTACATATAAATAGTTAATTTGTGTTCCAGTGTACTTGAGTTAAGGTTAGAGAATATTCCAGAAAGTGTTTTTATAAGTATCATACTATATAATGCTTTTAAAAATTGTAATCAGAGTAATCATACTATTTGATATTTTGTAACAAAAATAACTAAGATGAATATTCTTTCTGCTTTATTGGCTTATAATTTAAACAGTGGGTGTTTGAAAAATTACTGACAATATTTCTTGCATTAAAAATTGATTTTTTTCTCTTGTTTTATGAGACGGGGTCTCTCTCAGCCACCTAAGCTGGAATGTAGTGGCACAATCACTGCTCACTGCAGCCTCAACCTCCTGGGCTCAAGTGATCCTCCTGCCTCAGTCTCCCAAGTAGCTGGGACCACAGATATGACACCATGTCTAGCTAATATTTTTTCTATTTGTAGAGATGAGGTCTCTCTGTGTTGCTCAGGCTGGTCTTGAACTCCTGGACTCAAGGGATCCTCCCACTGTGGCCTCTCCAAGTGCTAGGATTACAGGCATGAGCCACCATGCCCAGACAAAAATTGATATCTAAATTAAAGAAAAAAGTTAACTGACATAACACCATCTGTATTTCTTTTCATATTTATTTTGTCTCAATGAAATGCTTATTTATAAGCAGTATAGTTTGTTGCTGAAGTATTGATTTATTCATAATGAACAGAAATATGAAAAAGTGTACCTCCTTAAGATAATTTTCTCTTTTTTTTTCTTAAAGACCGGTATGGTATAATTTATTTAAAAAAACTGAAATGCCACTTTTTCACTATGACTGTATCAAACATAACTACTAAACAGATTTAAAATAATATAGAAAAAGTTACCTCTCTCCAGAGCCCATGTTTTTCTTTTCCGTACATTTTATAGTGGACAATCATTTAACAACATTTCAGTGTGCTTAATGAACAGTTATAACTAACAAAAGTATACTTCATGTTTTGACCATTACAGAATCATGGTTTCCATTTTACTGGGAAGTTCTTCAGTGCTGTAAAATCAATGTAGTCCTGTATACTTTAATTCAAAAATAAGCATTAGAAGTTTATATTTAGCATTGTGATGGGTTTGTAAAAGTGGCAGATAAAAATACATCAAATAATTTATGCTCAAGAAAGTAGATAATTCTATTGAAAATTATCTTTAATGCTTTAATGTAGTTTGGTAAAAATATAACTAAGGGCCAAAAAACAAAAACAAAAAACAAAAAAAACAGGGCTATAGAAACAAGTGGAAATAAATAGAAGAAAAAATTTAGTCCTATTATCTCTAAAAGTTTGGGGAAGAAATTAGAAAAAATAAAATAGTGTATTATTAGTCTAGTTAGAAACAGTAGTAGAGCCCATTCTTGCTGCAAGTGAGTTTGTCAGAAACATATTTTATCAATATGAAAATGAAATATGGCAGAATATCTAATATTTTGACCAGTAATGTAACTTTCAAGTCACTATTTCATTTGATGGCCAGTCTATTTGAATAAATAGACTTGTTTGCCCAATAATATAAACATAAAGTCCAAAATTATTTTTCACACATTTCAAGCTGACATTTATGGAACACCAGCTTACTGCCAAGGTATGTCTAATTCCATCTCAATAAAAATAATTTATTACAAATCATCACTGAACAAGCCACTCTGTTAGTTTTTTGCTTAGTCATTCAACAAACATTTACAAAACACCTATTGTGTGGGCGGGTACTCTGAAAACCACTAAAGATTCAATAATAAACCTTCTACTGGCCGGGCGGAGCAAGATGGCCGAATAGGAACAGCTCCAGTCTCCAACTCCCAGCGCGAGCGACACAGAAGACCGGTGATTTCTGCATTTTCAACTGAGGTACTGGGTTCATCTCACTAGGGAGTGCCGGACAATCAGAGCTGGTCAGCTGCTGCAGCCCGACCAGCCAGAGCTGAAGCAGGGTGAGGCATCGCCTCACCTGGGAAGCGCAAGGGGGAAGGGAATCCCTTTTCCTAGCCAGGGGAACTGAGACACACAACACCTGGAAAATCGGGTAACTCCCACCCCAATACTGTGCTTTAAGCAAACGGGCACACCAGGAGATTATATCCCACACCTGGCCAGGAGGGTCCCACGCCCACGGAGCCTCCGTCATTGCTAGCACAGCAGTCTGTGATCTAACTGCAAGGCAGCAGCGAGCCTGGGGGAGGGGCACCCACTATTGCTGAGGCTTAGGTAGATAAAGCTGCTGGGAAGCTGGAACTGGGTGGAGTTCACAGCAGTTCAAGGAAGCCTGCCTGTCTCTGTAGACTCCACCTCTGGGGACAGGGCACAGCTAAACAACAATAACAACCACAACAACAACAACAAAAGCAGCAGAAACCTCTGCAGACGCAAACGACTCTGTCTGACAGCTTTGAAGAGAGCAGTGGATCTCCCAACACAGAGGTTGAGATCTGAGAAGGGACAGACTGCCTGCTCAAGTGGGTCCCTGACCCCTGAGTAACCTAACTGGGAGACATCTCCCACTAGGGGCAGACTAACACCCCACACCTCACGGGGTGGAGTACACCCCTGAGAGGAAGCTTCCAAAGTAAGAATCAGACAGGTACACTCGCTGTTCAGCAATATTCTATCTTCTGCAGCCTCTGCTGCTGATACCCAGGCAAACAGGGTCTGGAGTGGGCCTCAAGCAATCTCCAACAGACCTACAGCTGAGGATCCTGACTGTTAAAAGGAAAACTATCAAACAGGAAGGACACCTACACCAAAACCCCATCAGTACGTCACCATCTTCAAACACCAGAGGCAGATAAAACCACAAAGATGGGGAAGAAGCAGGGCAGAAAAGCTGGAAATTCAAAAAATAAGAGCACATGTCCCCATGCAAAGGAGCGCAGCTCATCGCCAGCAACGGATCAAAGCAGGATGGAGAATGACTTTGACGAGATGAGAGAAGAAGGCTTCAGTCCATCACACTTCTCAAGCTAAAGGAGGAATTACGTACCCAGTGCAAATAAACTAAAAATCTTGAAAAAAGAGTGGAATAATTCACAGCTAGAATAATTAATGCAGAGAAGGTCATAAACAAAATGACAGAGATGAAAACCATGACACAAGAAATACGTGACAGATGCACAAGCTTCAGTAACCAACTCGATCAACTGGAAGAAAGAGTATCAGCAATTGAGGATCAAATGAATGAAATGAAGTGAAAAGAGAAACCAAAAGAAAAAAGAAGAAAAAGAAATGAACAAAACCTGCAAGAAGTATGGGATTATGTAAAAAGACCAAATCTACATCCGATTGGGGTGCCTGAAAGTGAGGGGGAAAATGGAACCAAGTTGGAAAACAGTCTTCAGGATATCATCCAGGAGAACTTCCCCAACCTAGTAGGGCAGGCCAACTTTCAAATTCAGGAAATACAGAGAACGCTACAAAGATACTCCTCGAGAAGAGCAACTCCAAGACACATAATTGCCAGATTCACCGAAGTTGAAATGAAGGAAAAAAATCTTAAGGGCAGCCAGAGAGAAAGGTCGGGTTACCCACAAAGGGAAGCCCATCAGACTAACAGCAGATCTCTCGGCAGAAACTCTATAAGCCAGAGGAGAGTGGGGGCCAATATTCAACGTTCTTAAAGAAAAGAATTTTAAACCCAGAATTTCATATCCAGCCAAACTAAGTTTTATAAGTGAAGGAGAAAGAAAATCCTTTACAGATAAGCAAATGCTTAGAGATTTTGTCACCACCAGGCCTGCCTTACAAGAGACCCTGAAGGAAGCCCTAAACATGGAAAGGAACAACCGGTACCAGCCATTGCAAAAACATGCCAAAATGTAAAGACCATCGAGGCTAGGAAGAAACTGCATCAACTAATGAGCAAAATAACCAGTTAATATCATAATGGCAGGATCAAGTTCACACATAACAATATTAACCTTAAATGTAAATGGACTAAATGCTCCAATTAAAAGACACAGACTGGCAAAATGGATAAAGAGTCAAGACCCATCAGTCTGCTGTATTCAGAGGACCCATCTCACATGGAGACATGCAGACACATACATAGGCTCAAAATAAAGGGATGGAGAAGGATCTACCAAGCAAATGGAGAACAAAAAAAAGCAGGGGTTGCAATCCTAGTCTCTGATAAAACAGACTTTCAACCATCAAAGATCAAAAGAGACAAAGAAGGCCATTACATAATGGTAAAGGGATCAATTCAACATGAAGAGCTAACTATCCTAAATATATATGCACCCAGTACAGAAGCACCCAGATTCATAAAGCAAGTCCTTAGAGACTTACACAGAGACTTAGACTCCCATACAATAATAATGGGAGACTTCAACACCCCACTGTCAACATTAGATAGATCAACAAGACAGAAACTTAACAAGGATATCCAGGAATTGAACTCAGCTCTGCACCAAGCAGACCTAATAGACATCTATAGAACTCTCCACCCCAAATCAACAGAATATACATTCTTCTCAGCACCACATCACACTTATTCCAAAATTGACCACATAATTGGAAGTAAACCACTCCTCAGCAAATGTACATGAACAGAAATTATAACAAACAGTCTCTCAGACCACAGTGCAATCAAACTAGAACTCAGGACTAAGAAACTCAATCAAAACCGCTCAACTACATGGAAACTGAACAACCTGCTCCCGAATGACTACTGGGTACATAACAAAATGAAGGCAGAAATAAAGATGTTCTTTGAAACCAATGAGAACAAAGATATAACATACCAGAATCTCTGGGACACATTTAAAGCAGTGTGTAGGGGGAAATTTATAGCACTAAATGCCCACAAGAGAAAGCAGGAAAGATCTAAAATTGACACTCTAACATCACAATTAAAAGAACTAGAGAGGCAAGAGCAAACACATTCAAAAGCTAGCAGAAGGCAAGAAATAACTAAGATCAGAGCAGAACTGAAGGAGATAGAGACACAAAAAACCCTCCAAAAAATCAATGAATCCAGGAGTTGGCTTTTTGAAAAGATCAACAAAATTGGCAGACCGCTAGCAAGACGAATAAAGAAGAAAAAAGAGAAGAATCAAATAGATGCAATAAAAAATGATAAAGGGGATATCACCACTGACCCCACAAAAATACAAACTACCATCAGAGAATACTATAAACACCTCTACGCAAATCAACTAGAAAATCGAGAAGAAATGGATAATTTCCTGGACACTTACACTCTTCCAAGACTAAACCAGGAAGAAGTTGAATCCCTGAATAGACCAATAGCAGGCTCTGAAATTGAGGCAATTATTAATAGCCTACCAACCAAAAGAAGTCCAGGACCAGATGGATGCATAGCTGAATTCTACCAGAGGTACAAGGAGGACCTGGTACCATTCCTTCTGAAACTATTCCAATCAATAGAAAAAGAGGGAATCCTCCCTAACTCATTTTATGAGGCCAACATCATCCTGATACCAAAACCTGGCAGAGACACACACACACAAAAAGAGAATTTTAGACCAATATCCCTGATGAACATCGATGCAAAAATCCTCAATAAAATACTGGCAAACCGGATGCAGCAGCACATCAAAAAGCTTATCCACCATGATCAAGTGGACTTCATCCCTGGGATGCAAGGCTGGTTCAACATTTGCAAATCAATAAATGTAATCCAGCATATAAACAGAACCAAAGACAAGAACCACATTATCTCAATAGATGCAGAAAAGGGTTTTGACAAAATTCAACAGCCCTTCATGCTAAAAATGCTCAATAAATTCGGTATTGATGGAACATACCTCAAAATAATAAGAGCTATTTATGACAAACCCACAGCCAATATCATACTGAATGGGCAAAAACTGGAAACATTCCCTTTGAAATCTGGAACAAGACTGGGATGCCCTTTCTCACCACTCCTATTCAACATAGTGTTGAAAGTTCTGGCTAGGGCAATCAGGCAAGAGAAAGAAATCAAGGGTATTCAGTTAGGAAAAGAAGAAATCAAATTGTCCCTGTTTGCAGATGACATGATTGTATATTTAGAAAACCCCATTGTCTCAGCCCAAAATCTCCTTAAGCTGATAAGCAACTTCAGCAAAGTCTCAGGATACAAAATTAATGTGCAAAAATCACAAGCATTCTTATACACCAGTAGCAGACAAACAGAGAGCCAAATCAGGAATGAACTTCCATTCACAATTCCTTCAAAGAGAATAAAATACCTAGGAATCCAACTTACAAGGGATGTAAAGGACCTCTTCAAGGAGAACTACAAACCACTGCTCAGTGAAATAAAAGAAGACACAAACAAATGGAAGAATATACCATGCTCATGGATAGGAAGAATCAATATTGTGAAAATGGCCATACTCCCCAAGGTAATGTATAGATTCAATGCCATCCCCATCAAGCTACCAATAAGTTTCTTCACAGAATTGGAAAAAGCGGCTTTAAAGTTCATATGGAACCAAAAAAGAGCCTGCATTGCCAAGGCAATCCTAAGTCAAAAGAACAAAGCGGGAGGCATCACGCTACCTGACTTCAAACTATACTACAAGGCTACAGTAACCAAAACAGCATGGTACTGGTACCAAAACAGAGATATAGACCAATGGAACAGAACAGAGTCCTCAGAAATAAAACCACACATCTACAGCCATCTGATCTTTGACAAACCTGAGAGAAACAAGAAATGGGGAAAGGATTCCCTATTTAATAAATGGTGCTGGGAAAATTGGCTAGTCATAAGTAGGAAGCTGAAACTGGATCCTTTCCTTACTCCTTATACGAAAATTAATTCAAGATGGATTAGAGACTTAAATGTTAGACCTAATACCATCAAAACCCTAGAAGAAAATCTAGGTAGTACCATTCAGGACATAGGCATGGGCAAGGACTTCATGTCTAAAACACCAAAAGCAACGGCAGCAAAAGCCAAAATTGACAAATGGGATCTCATTAAACTAAAGAGCTTCTGCACAGCAAAAGAATCTACCATCAGAGTGAACAGGCAACCTACAGAATGGGAGAAAATGTTTGCAATCTACTCATCTGACAAAGGGCTAATTTCCAGAATCTACAAAGAACTCAAACAAATATACAAGAAAAAACAAACAACCCCATCAAAAAGTGGGCAAAGGATATGAACAGACATTTCTCAAAAGAAGACATTCATACAGCCAACAGACACATGAAAAAATGCTCGTCATCACTGGCCATCAGAGAAAGGCAAATCAAAACCACAATGAGATACTATCTTACACCAGTTAGAATGGCAATCAATAAAAAGTCAGGAAACAACAGGTGCTGGAGAGGATGTGGAGAAATAGGAACACTTTTACACTGTTGGTGGGATTATAAACTAGTTCAACCATTATGGAAAACAGTATGGCGATTCCTCAAGGATCTAGAATTATATGTACCATAAGACCCAGCCATCCCATTACTGGGTATGTACCCAAAGGATTATAAATCATGCTGCTATAAAGACACATGCACACGTATGTTTATTGCGGCACTATTCACAATAGCAAAGACTTGGAATCCACCCATATGTCCTTCTGTGACAGACTGGATTAAGAAAATGTGGCACATATACACCATGGAATACTATGCAGCCATAAAAAAGGATGAGTTTGTGTCCTTTGTTAGGGACATGGATGCAGCTGGAAACCATCATTCTCAGCAAACTATCGCAAGAAGAGAAAACCAAACACCGCATGTTCTCACTCATAGGTGGGAACTGAACGATGAGATCACTTGGACTCGGGAAGGGGAACATCACACACTGGGGCCTATCATGGGGAAGGGGGAGGGGGGAGGGATTGCATTGGGATTGCATTGATGTAAATGACAAGTTGATGGGTGCTGAGGAGTTGATGGGTGCAGCACACCAACATGGCACAAGTATACATATGTAACAAACCTGCACGTTATGCACATGTACCCTAGAACTTAATGTATAATAATAAAAAAAAATTCAATAATAATTAAAAAATAGAAATATCATCTGCTATATTATTAGTGTCATAAAGTAATATGCTATAAAAAGATGGAGCTATAAAAGTTTATAATTGATCATTTGATCTATAATCAATTAATTAGTAATTACTATGTGAGAAATTAGCTCCTTCAAAGTGGTAGTTTCATGAAAACCAGAAGCCTCAGATGAATGGATGGAAGAGAGGTTGGAATTACAACCAGGCAGCAGGAATAGTGTATGTAAAAGGAGGCATGGTGAATGTGAGGAACTAAAAGAAAGCCAGTGTTCAGTATTGCTGCAGTTAGGGAGAATGTGGTGTAGATGAGGTTGGAGAATTAGGTGGGTACCCAAACACTCAGAGCATTTAAGCAGTGTTTAGGCATGTTGTCTTCACCCTAATAGCAGTAAAAAGCCATTGAACCGCCCTATGTATTGGGGTAATATGACCTTATTTGCTCACTTAAAAGACTGTTCTGGATTTTTAAAAAATTGAAATGGGTAAATGTCAGTGTTTTTATACTGGGAAGGAAATGGTGGTAGCCGGGACTAGGGAAGATTATGAGATTCATAGTATTTCATGTAAGTGTTCAAGCTCATGAGATTTTTAGTAAGCTAAATCAATAAAATTTTCCAGTGATATGGATATTGGGGTAAATGAGAGGCAGATGTCATAGATGATTCTTGGGTTTCTGGTTTACATAACCTGATGGATAATAGTTCCATTTGTGAAGAAAAACTGTGGTAAGGGATCATGCATGTGTGTAATGATCATAATTTTAGTTTCTGTCTTTGTTGTGTAAGAGTGTCTTCGAGATATATAAGAATTAATGTTAGTTACGTAGTTAGATATAAGTATCTGAAGCTAACAGGCCATTCTTAACAGATAAATGTTTTTGGTTTTTTGACTAATATATATGAAAGTCAGATATAAAGAAGGAATTGCCTAGGAGAACAGTCTAGCTTGAGACAACTTGAGATCTTAGGACTGAAACTCTAGAAAATCTACCATTTTGTTGTGGATTACAAAGGATGAGAAGTATGAGCAAAATTGGGAGAATTTTGAAAATAAAATCCAGTATAAAGAGAGTGTTCTGAGAAGGTGGGAGTGTTCAGCAGTAATATATTTAGTGACAAACAAATAATTATTAACCTTGGTAAGACTTTTATCTATAGAGAGATGGAGGCTGAAAGACAGAATGGTGCAGTGAGGGGGAGATTAAAAATAAAATGGAATAAGGCATAACATATGGATAAGATGTTTTAGAACTTTGCTCCAGGTAAGAAAGCATACTAAATATGAGGTAAAAAGTAAGATTTTGTTGCATTCTTTTATTTTTTTCATTTTGAATAGGATACACTCGAATTGATTTAAAAGCCAATGTAAATGATGCAACTATGTGAGAAACATGGGAAGTCAGAATTGTATTGTAACATGGGGAATGAGGAGAGAAGGAAGCAAATGCCACTAATAATCATAATGATATAAGCTAATTAACAACAAGCCAACATTTAGGAGCTGTATATATGAAAGAAATATGAGGCACAAAGCAGTTTTACATTGTACAAGGCCATCTTTTTGGAATAAATGGAAAGAAACTGAAAACTGGAAATCGGAAGAGAGTTAGAAACGGGTCAGATAAGAGATGGGGAAGAGAGCCAGAAATGTAGGACTGCAGAACAAATTGGAGATCCTAATTAAGGTTGGTGGTTAAAAATTCATAGTGGAAAAAATTTTATCCTGTTATGGGAAAATCTCATGAAGCAATTGGATGATCAGGGTCAGTCTTGGTGAAGATTATTCAGTTCACAGAAGATAAAATTTTCAATATAGATTTGAAAAATTTTCAGAGAGATAATGGAAATTTATATATCTAGATATACTCTTGAACAAATGGACATAAAAATAAATGAATAAAGCTGAGTAGGAAAAAAAAATGAGATAGCTAACAAACTTGTAAAATGTGCCAATTTCAAGAAACTGGAAATCTTGATGAAGTAAAAAATCGGTGAAATTAGTTGAATAAGACTTAAGGAAATGAGACATTGGCCATAAAGTGAGATTATTGAATTAGTGATTTTTGAAGATTGAGCAGATTTGGGTTATGAAAAGGCTCAAAGTCTGACCGTGAAAGTAAGTGACAAGTGAGAAGCCATAGAAGCTCGTTAAGAAATTGTAAAACCTAAGGAGCTCTGCAGCTGGACATGTTGTGTACATGAATGTTAATGTCAATACATATGAAGTTAGGGCTTGGGATAAAGGTGAATATCTAAACCACATATAAAATCTTTGAGGAGTGATGGGAACTAACTGAAAGTCACAGATGACAGTGTTAAGAAGAGAAAGAGACTGGTGTAGCTCAGTGACTTGATCTTAAAATGATCTGCATTTCTTTCTCTTTTCTTTTCTTTTTTAAATATTTAAATTTATTTTATTTTTATTTATGGAGATTATTTTCTTCTGAAAATGTATGCAGGATTAGTAATATGGAATTTCTAATGGAGAATAAAAAGAATGCCAATCTTCTGTGTTATCTTTAAAGCACATGGTTTATAAAAAATAAATAAATAGTCATCAGTTAAGCATTCTTCAGTAGAAGTGGTATTCTCAGAGATAAGCCTGATTTCTTTTAAGGAAAGAAAGTTAAAAGAGTGATCTAAAAGGAGAGAAGGAAAGTTACACATTATGACAGAAAATGAATCTTAAAAAAATTTAAGGTTAATATTGAAAGACAAATAGAAAGGTGAGATATTTGAAAATTTAATTTTAGAAATCTTTTGCGAGTCAAAGAGGAATCTATCTTGTTTTGTTTGGCCAAAATAATAAAGACACAATTTTAGAGTAAATACTGAAATATATGTTAGAATGTACATATAAAAATACATATAAAATATAATTGTATTATCTATCAAGCCACTATATAAGATTTGGCACCAAATGTGTAGAAGCATGGTGAATAGAATATTATTTTGTCAAAGGAAGGGATTGCTGAAGGCTTGCAGGAGGTAAGAAGTCTTAACTTGGCTTTGTATTGGAAGTTTTCAAGTATACATTTTGTCTTAAAGGCAATGGAGAAGTGTAAAAAGGGAATTTTAAATAAATGTCTGACAATTATACAATATTGCGTAAAATCACTCTGAAAATAAAATAAATGGAGGATAGATTAGAAGGTGACATGCTGGAGGATTAAATTCCAGTTACAAGATAATTGAAATAGCCCACTTATTCACTATCTATCTACCTTTAGACCTGGGGATCCAAACCAGAGATCCAAATCTGAGTAATATGCAATTCATTTAATTCAGGAAGTCATAGTTTCTTATTAGGTGGAAGACAGTGGTTCGGGAAGGAAGCTGATAATAAAACAGGGTTATCATATGCTCTCTCTAGGCACTGTTTGGGCTTTTAAAAAATTCCTGTGTAATACATTGAATGATTGCTCCCAATCTTTGTTGTTTCCCCGAAATAGGATATTATCCTATATATATATTTGTCCATTGTCTTATACTTCCACATGACTCACAGGAAACGAGAAATACATTCCACTTTCCACTGATTTAGGGCTTGGTCATCTGTCATGCTTGTTCATATATCAGCTAGGAAGATACGACAAAGGACCAATTCTGAGCATAGAATTAATTTAAAAGATATTATGGGTATACACATAATCTTCTTGAAAACCTGCCCTCTTCCTTGAGAGCTTTATATCTTGAATAGCACTTGCTCCTTCAACCTGAGTCCTCAAATAAGAAGATATGTGAATATATGTGAATAAGACCTGAATGTGACCTGCAGCCCATAGGCAGGCCCAACTGAACTCAGCTAAACCCACCTCAACCCAGCAGAGTCATACATAGTTCAGAAGATCCCAGCCGAAGTTCAGCTCATAAGTGTAAGTTTTTGTGTAGTAAACCACTGAGTTTTATGGCTACTTTTTATGTAGCATTGTTGCAATAATAAAGAAATATTACACCTTGGCTTTTCCCTTTTGAGAGATATACAGATACATACACACACACCCATACACACATATATATGTACATATATGTATAATATATACATGTACATATAGGTATATATGTTTGGAAATGTTTATATAACTATATATAGTTTGAAATATATGTATATATTGCCCTTCTACTAAATGTTAAGACTAATTTTTATAGGATATGTGATAATATATTTATTTACATCTTTCACAGTGGAAGATCCAATGTCTTGTAAAAAATAATTTTTAATTAATATTCAAGACCTATTTATACATCTTTTGATTTGCTTTTTAATTAAAAAAGTATTATTCTACAAATATAGGTTTTCTTTCTTTTCCTTCATATGTAAACTTCCTCAAAATCCTAAAATCAGTACATAAATTCTTCTTCCACTTTAAATATTCACAGAGCTACTCTCTATTGACAATCTGTGTTAGACAATTGCTGATTAACTAGAAACTGCGATCAAGTGTGAAATATCTTGAGTAAAAATATCACATGTCCATTTTTTGACAATTACAAATTGTCCAAAGTATGAGAAGTGAAGAAATATAATGTACTTTGCCCCAGAATCAGTATATTATTGTTTTCCTAAATTACTAAATTACATTGCACTTTAATAACTTTTTTCTTTTCCAGTGCGTTAAATAGAAAATTGTTGCATGCTCTAAGTTTAGATAAGGTATACAATTAACCTTGCTTTTATGCAAAATTATCACTTCCCCTTTTTTAAAAATGGTATCCAACTATTTAGATATTCATTGTGGTTATCTATTTGTATTAGCTACAATGAGAAATTATTTTTGTTTCATTGGATGAAGTCTAACCATCACTTGTTCTCTGATAAAAGAGTGATTGCAATGGAGTTAAAGAAAACTTCAGAGTTTAAGAAATGTTTCAGAATGACCTGAAGACACTGACATATGACTTCTTAGATGAAAGATAAGTTTTATTCTTTCTGCCCATGTACTGGATGCTTTTCTATCTGAAAATAGGAGTGGTTAATGTTAGCCTTCTGTAGCTCTAACACCTTATTTGAGGTTAGTGATGGGAAAAATTTTGGATACTTGTTCTCTAAACTTTCAATGGCCTAACTTTTTAAAAAATCCAACATTCTTATTTCTCTTTCCTTTATAACTGTCTGTATCTTAGCAAAGAAGAGAAGATTTTGGACTTTCAATGTGTTATAATTATAGAGAAAAACCATTGATGAAACTCCCTCTATGAAATTGTGAATTGTGTGGATAAAGAACACTGGCAATATTCTATTTTTTCACTTAAAACACCACACGTAGAAGAACTATATTTACACAGATACTAAACCTTACATTTAGTATCTCCAGTCCAATGTGAAGAAAAAACGATGATCATGTCAGATCAAAATTTTAATAAACAAGAGTGACAAAGTTTGTGGATGGTATCAACCCTTAAAAGATTTTCATAGGCTTATAATTTGCCCAGAGAGAAGCAAATGATGGAAGGTTAATTTGTGATGATTTCCTAAAGTTAATATTGTACAAAAAGGCAATTATGTCTATGGTATTAATTACCTGAGTTGATCTGCCCAGATAAGTGAATACAGTCTTCCCTTGGTATCCACGGGAGATTTGTCCCAGCAACCCATTTCCCACCACCCGCACACCGCAACTCTACAGATAACAAAATCTGTGAAAGCTCAAATCCCTTATATAAAATTGCCTAGTTTTTTAATATAACCTGTGTAGCTTCTCCCATATACTTTAAATCATCTCTGTATTACTAATAAATACCTAACATAATACCTACATATTATTTCATGTGTGTGAATTCAATACAGTTCTTACTGCATGGCAAACTCACGTTTTGCTTTTTCAAACTGTAGAATTTTTTTCTGAATATGTTTGATCTGTTGATTGAATTCACTGTTGATTTAATTATTTGTATCCAGGAAACTCATGGTTACAAAAGGCCAACTGTATCTGCTTTCTCCTTCAATAGCCCACGTATTTATTTCTTGAATGTGTACACTAATGGAAGAGAGTGGCTTTCTTGGGTAGAGAAGCTTTATATTTTTCTAAAAATAAACAAAATCATGCTCTTCATTAGAACCAAAACATGTTCTAAAATATAGAACTGTTTAAACAAAGGGGGAAAAATAAAATATTTAGGATAATCTTAAAACAGTCCCTGTATTGAGATTGATTTTAATAAAACAGTTTAGATGTATAAGATATAGATATATTAATATTTAGTTCGATAAAGTTTCTGGAAAAATAAAATCTGCTAATTATATTGTTAATCCTTTTGAGAATCAAGAAGATCTGTGGTATGAAACCTGCTTAGATACACAATTCAGAGAACTTAAGACGAAACAGCTTAAGATTGAAGACACATTAGTTTGGGCTGTTTTGTGAGATGCCATTGTAATACGGTAACTCAAGCTACTACAATATGACAGACAAACCAACATGAAAGTGGCTTAAATATAAAAGAATGTTATGTTCCATTCATGTAATAATATAAAATAGGTGTTTCTGGGTGACAAGAAGCATTCATTTTATGTTGCAATTTAAAAACTCAAGCTCATTTCACCTTCTACCTCCATCTCTTACCACTACACAGTTATCTACACCTATTTGGTGAAAGAGCTTGTATGCGAAATGGTAGTAAGGGCACATTTGCATCTTAAGTCTTGACTCAGCATATTTACTGTTAAAATGCAGATGCTTTCTCCACTTAATTGAGAGGGAACTTAGGTATTATAAACGAGGTGTTTGTCAAGAAATAAAATTATTTTTTAAATAAAGAGCTAATAAACTATACTCTGGAATTCTCACCTCTCTATAGAGCTTTGAAGATTTCTTTCTTTTTTTTTTTTTTTTTTTTTTTTTTTTTGAGACAGAGTCTGGCTCTGTCGCCCAGGCTGGAGCGCAGTGGCCGGATCTCAGCTCACTGCAAGCTCCGCCTCCTGGGTTTACGCCATTCTCCTGCCTCAGCCTCCCGAGTAGCTGGGACTACAGGCGCCTACCACCTCGCCCGGCTAGTTTTTTGTGTTTTTTAGTAGAGACAGGGTTTCACTATGTTAGCCAGGATGGTCTCGATCTCCTGACCTAGTGATCCGCCCGTCTCGGCCTCCCAAAGTGCTTTGAATATATTTAATGCTGTCAAATCCCTCTTTAAGGAAGACAACTCGAAACCCATCCAGGAACCATATCCAGCTCAAATTTTATCACCTTTGAGTGATGCACAATCCAGATATATGTGGTCTGGGGGCCTATAAATGAAACAATGAGTAACATGTCCTCATCACACCATAGACACAATAAAGAAGCACCATTGGAATACTTGCAATAAAAAATCATACCCCCAAAAATAAGAATGGGAAATAAGTAAATGTTGTTTATAGCAATTATGTAATCTTGCTGATCAGATATTGTAAAGATCCTCCTGGACTAGCTATGGAGAATGGTCATTAATTAGATTTTGAGTCTGTCCTCTGGAAGGAACTTCTTTAAATTTTCCTTGTTACATAAGAAAATATGTAGGGTTTGAGATTTTTGCCTTCCTGTGAGATAATAAGTTAGCCAGACATAGTATACTGACAGAAAGTCACAAGACCCAGTCGTTTAAAAACATCAGTCAGAGCAGCATTTTTCTTCCTGTTCCATTTCCAATAAGATTAGAACCAGATGTTACCTGCCCATACAGTAAGTTTCAAGACAGTAAAAAAAATGCAACTTTTAAGAGATACTATTTTATGAAGCCTCTAGAGTATCCATGTTTTATTCTCTCTGGAAGCAGAGAGATTAACCATTACCCTAGAAAATAAGTACATCCCTGAGAGGGAAAACAATGGGCTTTATCTTTATTATGCTAGAATATTTGTGAGTGGTATATTTCTAAATCTCTCAAGAGGGAGTCGCTATATCTGTCTTCTAAGGCTGTTTGCTTTCTAACATGGCCTTGTTCTGAATCTCTGGATCTTGTAAGAAAACAAGGAACCCATGGAAAATTGTCTCCCAACAGTTCTCCATGGCTGCATCTGAAACAGATATTGTAATAGCTCCTCTGTGAAACTGTAAGGTTTTTGTATTTCGTTCCCTATTATGCAGGTTTAGGACCTTAAGATGTTAAGGCTTAGAAAATCAAAAGCACTTTAGATTTAACTCATGGTTTCTTTGAAAATAAAGCGACCTAAAATATTATCTTATATATTTGCTTATAGTTGGCTCCTTTGGCTGTAATCACACCTAAAATCCTCTCCTATATTTAGTTTTTCACTCTATTTTATTTATTTTACTTGTTCTATGCTTGCACTGCCTTACTCATGGTTATTTTAAAGCCATGTAGAGAAATCAACTTGAGTGTGTAGCTAATTACCTTTACATTAATCTTGACTGAATCTTTATAGGTCTTTGTTTCAAAACAATTTTTTTTTTTTGGTAGGTTCAGCAATAGTTGTAATCCCAAATTTATGGATTTATAAAAGTCCTTTTATTTCAGCTAATAGGTGAATTCTGCTTTGGATTATACTTTTTTCTGTAATATTTCACTGTAAGGTACAAAGATCAAGTAGCACATACTAATAAGCTAAGTCTATTTAACATTTTGCCTAGAGCTACAGTCGTTAAACAAAAAACAAAAACCAGTAAGAAACTTCAGGTGAGAAAAATATAGTTATAAGAATTGTTCCTGCTGGATAACGTATAGCATTGCAGGAAGCAAATCTTCAAAACTTGTTTTAAGTTCCTCTGTGGTAAAAGATCCTCAAATAAAACTGCTAAAATTCATATGCTTATCTTTGTATAAGACAAGTGTAAGTTAGCTTGACAATGACAATATGTATTCTTTATAGTTTGTAATGTTGGTTTCACATGCATTGGTTGAAAATTCATGTAATATTGCCTCTCCAACTTACCACTCCATTCCTTATACACAGCAGTGTGCCTATTACATAGAAGGATTCAGTATGTACTTAAATCATTAATGAATAAATGAAGGTCATTTTTATGCCTTAGTCCATCCAATCTGCCATAATAGAAAACTATAGCCTGGGTTGATTATAAACAACAGAGATTTAGTTTTCACAGTTCTAGAGTTTCAAGACCAAGGTGGCATCATAATCAATGTCTGGTGAAGGCTAACATTTTTTGATCACAGACAGCTGTCTTTTCTCTTTGTTCTCACATAGTAGAAGGGGCAATAAATTTATCTGATACTTCTTTTATAAGGGCACTGATAAGGCTTGGCTCTGTGTTCCCATCTGTCATGGGTTATACTGAGTGTCAACTTGATCCGATTGAAGGATACAAAGTATTGACCCTGGGTGTGTCTGTGAGGGTTTTGCCAAAGGATATTAACATTTGAGTCAGTGGGCTGGGGAAGGCAGATCCACCCTTAATCTGGTGGTCACCATCTAATCAGCTGCCAGCGAATATAAAGCAGGCAGATAAACATGAAAAAGAGATATGGGCCCAGCCTCCCAGCCTACATCTTTGTCACATGCTGGTTGCTTCCTGTCCTCAAACATCGAACTCCAAGTTCTTCAGTTTTGAGACTCGGACTGGCTCTCTTTGCTCCTCAAGCTTGCAGACAGCCTCTTGTGGGACATTGTGATTCTATAAGTTAATATTTAATAAGCATATTAATTATTATATATATCTTATATTTATATATATCTATATCTATATCTCCTACTAGTTCTGTCTCTCTAGAGAACCCTGACTAATACACCATCCAAATCGCATGTCAAATTAGGAGGGGCCTGGTGGGAGGTTACTGAATCATGGGGGCAGACTTCCTTTTTGCTATTCTCGTGATAGTGAGTGAGTTCTCACAAGATCTGGTTGTTTGAAAGTGTGTAGCACTTCCCGTTTTACTCTCTCTCCTTCCACCATGATTGTAAGTTTTCTGAGGCATCCCAGCCAGGCTTCCTGTAGGGCCTGTGGGAACATTAGTCAATCAAACCTCTTTTTCTTCATTAATTACCCAGTCTCAGGTAGTTCTGTATAAAAGTTTGAGAACACACTACTACAGGCACTAATCCTGTTCATGAGTGTTCCAGCCTCATTACTTGATCACCTCTCAATGACCATTCCTCCTTATATTATCACATTGGGGGTTAGGATCTCAACATGTGAATTTGGTTGATCATAAACATTCAGTCTACATTATTCTGTCCTAACTCTGTGACATAATCTGGATTGTAAGAATGTTATCGATGAAGAAACTTGAAAATACAGGATTAATTTTTTGAAGTAAAAATGGTACCCAGAGAAATAGTAAAGTTTAATTTGTGTGAATAACCTTGAACTGTTTGCTACATGAATATATATAGAGATATTTGAGATAGAAAGGAGATTCAGAATATAAGGCTATATATAATAACTATATAAATTAATAAACTAGTTGCAAACTATTAAGAAAAGAGTGAGCATATACTCTAAGGATTATGAAGCTGGAAATTACTTAAGATGGCATCACTTCTACCCACTTCATTTTATAAATAGAAAAGTATGCATGTATGTATAAAAATTTGCAACTATTCGGCTGGGTGCCATGGCTCACACCTGTAATCCAAGCATTTTGGGAGGTTGAGGTGGGTGGATCACGAGGTCAGGAATTTGAGACCAGCTGGGCCAACATGATGAAACCCCATTTCTAGTAAGAATACAAAAATTAGCTGGGCACGGTGGTGCACACCTGTAATCCCAGCTACTTGGGAGACTGAGGCAGGTGAATCTCTTGAACCTGGGAGGCAGAGTTTACAGTGAGCTGAGATCATGCCACTGGACTCCAGCCTGGTCAACAGAGCAAGACTCCATCTCAAAAAGAAAAAAATTGCAACCATCCTATTTACTTATGTATAGAATTGCTTTTGCTGTATTAATCATTCCTCAACTTATAAATAGTGAATGACATACCCTACTATGATCTCATTCTTGTAGGCAGGTGGAATTTATCGATAAATCAGCCAAGCTCAAGGTACATATGCCAATAACACAGCCATATTTTTTTACACATTTGTACTAGAGATGTACATACAACTTTTCTTTAATAAATTGAAGAAATTGGATTAGCTATCTCAAAGATTTATGTAGATTTTAAAACTCTGTTATTTTATTTGAAAATATTACAAGTCTTTCTGGAACCATATCAAACAAAGGAAAAGGGAGAAATATTTTCAAAAATTATTTAAGTGTATTATATTTAACAATTCTGATCTCTGGAAATTATTGCATTCTCCCCTGAACATGAGAATCTTTTGTAAACCTGTGACTTTCAAAATGTGTGACTAGAGTAAGTGTTCATTATCTGTGTAATGACACAGAATATTTATAGTAAGATAACTAAGTACTGTCTTGTTTTATGCTTCCATGTGTAATTTTAAATAACTGAATTTAATATAATAAAAATAACTGAATTACTAACAAAATTTTAAGTAGATGCTATATTTAAGTGTCTTGTATCCTTGTAAAAATTTTAAAGTATTAAAATTTTATATTTTTACTTACACCTGAGCAAATAAATGATAAATAAATCCTTAAGGCAACATTTTATGAAGATAATGAAAATATCAATGCAACAGTAATTTAATAACTTGCAAAATAAAATTTCTAAACTAGACATGAGCCTATACCAATGATACAATTACTTATTATACCATTTTTCTGGTTCCAAAAATCAATCTTTTGCTGAAATAAGAAGTTATGTCTAGTTTCCTTTTTTCCATAAATGCCTTTGCCTTGAATTTAAGTACTTTAACATTTTTCTTCAATTTGTACCACACTGACAAGCAAATGGAATTTTTATAAAGCAAACTACAAAGGCAATGTATGAGATTCATGATTCCAACAGTAAAATCATCTTAGGAGATACTGTGGGGATAGAATCTAATGAATTTTTTAGAAAATAAAAACTTCATGTTGAATTGAACCCTTTATTATTATGTAATGCTCTTTGTCTTTTTTGATCATTATTAAACTCTGTTTTGTCTCAAATAAGAGTAGCAACTCTTGCTCTTTTTTGTTTTCTGCTTGCTTGATTTTTCTTCATCCCAATACTTTCATCCTATGGTTGTCATTGCATGTGAGATGAGTCTCCTGAAGACAGCATACACTTGGGTCTTGATACTTTATCCAACTTCAAATTCTGTTCTTGTTAAGTGGAACATTTAGCCCGTTTATGTTCAGGATTAAAATAGATATGTGTGGATTTGATTCTGTCATCATGCTGTTAGCTGGTTGTTATGTGGACTTGATTGTGTAGTTGTTTTATAGTGTCTGGGGTTTGTGAACTTAAGTGTGTTTTTGTGGTGGCTAGCAACAATCTTTCCTTTCTATGTTCAGCATTCTCTTATGTATCTTTTCTAAGGCAGGTATGTTGATAACAAATTCCCTTAGTGTTTGCTTGTTTGAAAACGACCTTATTTCTCCTTGGCTTATGTAGATTAGTTTGGCTGAATATAAAATTCTTGGTTGAGATTTATTTTATCTAAGGATGCTGAATATAGACCCCGACACTTTGGGCTTTTAAGATTTCTGCTGGACCTTCCACAACTAACTCAGTGGAATTTTCTTTGTAGGTGATCTGCCCCTTCTTTCTAGCTGTCTTTAATGTTTTTTTCTTTCATGTTGACCTTGGAGAATCTGATGACTTTTTTCTTGGCTATGGTTGTCTTATACAGTATTTTGCAGGGGTTCTCTGAGTTTTCTGAATTGAATGTCAATCTCTTTAGCAAGGTTGGGGAAATTTTCATGAACAATATCCTCAAATAGATTTTCTAAGTTGTTTACTTTCCCTGTCTTTCAGGGGTACCAATTAGTTACAGGTTTGGACTTTTTACATACCCCATATTCCTCAGAGGTTTCATTCATTGTCTTTTCTTTCTTTTTTTCTTTATTTAGGTCTGCAAAAGTTGATTCAAAAAACAGGGCTTAAACCTCTGAGATTCTTTCCTCAGCTTGGTCTATTCTGCTGTTAATACTTCTGACTGTGCTAAGAAATTCTCATAGTGAGCTTTTCAGTTTTATCACATCAGTTTGGTTACTTCTTAAAATGACTATTTCATCTTTGAGCTCTTGAATATTTTTATTGGATTCCTTAGAATTCTTGAATTGAGTTATAACTTTCTCCTGAATCTCAAAACTTTTTTCTGCCATCCACATTTTGATTTCTGTCTGTCATTTCAGCCATTTCACTCTGGTTAATCATTGCTGAAGAGCTAGTGTGATCATTTGGAAGTAAGAAACTCTGGGTTCTAGAGTTGCCAGAATTCTTGTGCTGGATATTTCTCATTTGTGTGGGCTGATATTCCTTAAACTGTGGTGTAATTTGCATATATTTAGTTGGTTTTATTTCTAGATATTTTCAGAGGTCTGAAGTTTTGTGCAGGGGTCTTAATTTGTGGCTGAATTCTTCCCATTGGTTTTATTGGGGTTATATTAGCAAAATATTTTTGGTGTTGTAGTTTGGGCTGAAATCCAATAGAATATGTCATACAACTCAACTTCAAACTACACTACAAGGCTACAATAAATAAAACTGCATGGTACTGGTACAAAAATTGACACATAGACCAATGAAAAAGGTTAGGGAACCCAGAAATAAAGCCATGCATCTACAACCATCTAATCTTCAACAAAGTTGAGGAAAACAAACAATAGGGAAATGACTCTCTGTTTCACAAATGCTGCAGAGATAATTGGCTAGCCATATGCATAAGATTGAAACTGGGCCCTTTCTTTACACTATATACAAAAATAAACTCAAGATAGATTAAAGACTTAAATGTAAAACCTAAAATTGCATAAACCCTAGAAGAAAACTAGAATGTACCACTCTGGACATAAGCCCTGGCAAAGATTTTATAATGAAGACTCCAAAAGCAATTCTAACCAAAACAAAAATTGATAAGTAGGACCTAATTGAGCTAAAGAGTTTCTACACAGAAATATAGATAGATAGATAGATAGATAGATAGATAGATAGATAGATAGATAGATAGATACACACACACACAGAGTAAACGTACAACCTACAGAGCAGGAGAAAATATTTGCAAACTATGCAACTGACAAATGTCTAATACCCAGAATCTATAAGGAACTTAAACAAATCAACAAACAAACAAAAAAACCCCATAAAAACAGGCAAAGAATGTGAACAGGCATTTCTAAAAAGCAGGCATTTATGAAGCTAACAAACATATGAAAAAATGTTTAACCTCACTAATCATTAGAGAAGGGCAAATCAAATGCACAATGAGATACCTTCTCACACCAGTCAAAATGGCTATTAAAAAGTCAAAAAAAAAAAAATGACAGCAAAGTTGAAAAAAAAAAGAAAAAGAAAACTTATACACTGGTGGTGGGAATGTAACTTATCAGCCACTGTGGAAAGCAGTTTGGAGAATCTCAAAATACTTGAAACAGAACTATTTGACCCTACAATCACTTTACTGAATACATACCCAAAGGAATACAAATTATTCAACCAACAAGACACATGCACACATATGTTCATCACAGCACTTTTCACAATAACAAAGATGTGGAATCAACTTAGATACCCATCAACAGTGGACTTGAAAAATAAAATGTGGTACATATACACCATAGAATACTATGTGACCATAAAAAAAAAGAATGAAATTTTGTCCTTTACAGCAACATAGGTGCTGCTGGATTCCATTATCCTAAAGGAATTAATACCATAACAGAAAACCAAATACCACATATTCTCACTTATAAGTGGAAGCTATACATTGAGTACACATGGATACGAAAAGAGACACCAGGGTCTACTTGAGGATGGAGATTGAGAGGAATGTAAGAATAGAAAAACTATCTATTGGGTACTATGCTCACTAACTGGGTGATAAAATATTTTGCATATAAAACAACCACAACACCCAGTTTATACATGTAACAAAATTTAATATGTATCCCCTGAATTTAAAGTAAAAGCTGGAATGAAAATTTTAAATAAATGAATAAATATAAATATAAAAATTTAATATTGGTCTTCAGTATTCCTGGAAAGATATATTTAATATTAATTTGATATTTAGGGACACATTCTTAAAGAAATTAAAGAAAATCTCATTAATACAATGTAGTTTATCTTTTTAATACAGAAAAGAGGTATTTCAAAGTTTAGTTTATTTATATTTGTTATTATTAATTGGCACATAACAATTGCTTATATTTATAGGGTACAGTGTGATATTTTAATATATGTGTACAAAATGTAATATATCAAATCAGGATAATTAGCAAATCCATCTCAAACATTTATAATTCTTTTGTGTTCGGAACATTCAAAATCTTCTCTTCAGCTTATTTGGAAATATACAAAAAATTGTTGTTAACTATAGTCACTCTACAGTGATAAATAATTTACCATGTAATCATCTTATCTAGCTATAATTTCTTATCCATTAACCAATCTTTTCTTTTTCCTCTTCTCCCTTATCCTCCCCAGCCTTTAAAAAACTCAATTCTGTTTTGTTTCTTCTTCCTTTGTAAGAAGTCCTTCAAGCTGAGACTTCTTAGTCTCCATACTTGTAATAAGTATATTTCTGTCCTTTATAAATAAGTCAGTTTTAGGTATTCTGTTGTAAGAACAGAAAATGAAGTAAGACAGAAAATTGGTACCAGGAGGGTGGTGTCGCTAATAACAACTGAATATGTGAAAACAGCTGTGAAACTGGGTAATGATCAGAAGAAACTAGAAGAATTTGAAGGAGCACAATAGAAAAAAATTTGAATTGTAGTGAGAGATTTGACGAAAAGAAGACTAGGGAAAGTTTTGAAGTCTTTAGAGATTAGTTAAGTGGTCATTACCCAAATGCTGATAGAAATATGAGAAATAAGACCACTCTGATGAAGCTTCCGATGAAACAGATAAACAAGTTATTGGAAACTGGAGTAAAGACCATCCTTGTTATAAACTGACAAAAAATTTGGCTGCACTTTCAGCTAGACCGGTAACGTTCAAATCTCCACAATTATTTATCATATGAGAATAGGCAAGGCTTTTTATCATTTTGTGTTTCAGTTTTATCCATCAAATGAGGATAACAAATCACTGTACAAAATTTTTTGCAATGGTTAAATGATTTACGACATGTAAACTGATTATACCAATAGCTAGTACATTTTAAGTACTTTATAAATGTTAGCTAGCTAGTATTATGATTGGTGTGCTTGAAAAGGGATAGCAAAAATAATATTTCTCAAATATTTTCATTAATTTGTGGCCCTTCTTTTTATTTAGAGTATTCTGGTTTCATAAAAGATAGAGGCATGTTGCCTTAAAGTATATTCAATATATTTAGGAAACACTTAATTCATGGACAGATTGCTCTATTCAACATAGCATTAGATCTCAAAATATTTAAAATACTTTGAAAAGACAAAAATTGTATTTGGTTAATTTTAATAGCAAATAGAATCATTCTATAAATAGTGGCCACCAGTTTCTCTATACCTTTAAAGAAAGAACAAAACTATAAATATTTAATGTATGAGTAATTATTAAACAATCAGGGAAATAACTTTTTATGTATGAAAGAGAACTTCTTATAATATGGATAATGTCACTTATAAAAAAATTGATGTTTTTCTCTTCTCTGTGTATACTAATAGATTCTTAATCAACTGCATATGTAGAGAACAGTTTCTTTTGTTTTCTTCTGTTCTTCCTCTAAAATCGCAAGTGCTCATGGCAACCATTTAGGCCCCAAACTTAAAAAGAAATTTTCTTTATCCTTGGTGGAAATATTTCAAAAGTATATTTAAGATTCACTTCTCATTTAACAATTGTATTTGTCACTCATTACCATTTTTTAAATAATGAAAGTCAACCTCCTTTATTTGATACATGCTTCCTAGAAATCTCCAAGACATCCTTCTTTTCTTTTTGCAAACATTAGGCATTTTTTATTCTATAGTATCTTATATCACAGAACTGATTCTTCTAATTTTTCAATTTGTAGAGTCATCTCCAGTGAGTGGTAAATAATTGTACATAATAATCATATTATGCATAATTACATTTATGAGTATCCATTATTACACTATTATAATATGATATCAAACTGATAATTACAAGGATAGTTATACACACACACACACACACACACACACATATATATGAGACAATGGAACTATTAGCAAAGTTGAGTGATGAGTGAGTATAGTTCTGTCTTATTTCAAGTTGTGTCTTGAAGGAGCAGTTGGAATTAACCCTACTATAAAAAATAGGAAAGTTGAATATAGAATATTCTAGGCAAATGCACATGTATGAGAAAACCTCAGTGCTGTTAACAAGTTTTATATATATACATGGAATTTTAAAATACTTGACCGCTGTGTAAAACCATGAAAAGGAGACCTAATTTTGAGGGTATTAAATGATGTGCTGAGGAACTTGCCCACAGTGTTGTGAAGGAATGTGTTTGTAGCACTGATCATGGGACTTAATCAGGAACATCTCTTTAGAGTTTTATTTTCATCTATTTACAAATTATTTCCCAGAAGTTGTTCTTAAAATGTAAAAGCATTCAGCTCAGCCCAAATATGTCCCATAAATATGTTTCAACAGTCAACATAAACACAGAGAATCCTTGAAACTATATAGGTATTTATTACCATTGGAAAATTTCTAGACTTACTGGTACAATTGTATTACCTTATCTTTCATGTAAAATAATAAAAATTTCTAACACTCACAGTCCTCTAAGTAGAAAATACCTACTGAAATGTTGCATCTATGAATGAGCAAAGGAATTAAAAGTGTAATTACAATTTTAAATAAAAACAATACATTTCATACCAATACATTTCTTACTAGGCAAGTGTGTCAGTCTGTTTTTGCATCTCTATGAATAAATACCTGAGACTGGGTAATTTATAGAGAAGGTAAGCTTAATTAGTTCACAGTTCTGTAGGCTGTACTGGAAACATGTTGCCAGCATCTGCTTCTGGCTAGGACCTCAGGAAGTTTACAATCATGGTGAAAGGTAAAAGGGGAGCAAGCAGGTCACATGGAGAAAGTGGAAGCCAGAGACAGAGAGAGAAGGGCGGGGGGTCTTCGATTCTTTTAACCAGACCTCACATGAACTAACTGTGAGAGAAACTCACTTATCACCAAGGGGATGGTGCTAAATCATTCATGAGGGATCCACTCGCATGATCCAATCACTTCCCACCAAGCCCCACCTCTAAAATTGGGAATCACATTTCCACCTGAAATTTTGAAGAGACAAACATCCAAACCATATCAGCAAGTTTAAATGAAGTAACTACATAAATGCATTAAAAAGTACTTTGTCATTATAGGCACACTTTATTCTTCACATCAAGTTTTTTAAAATTATAAATAAAATATTTAAAAATACTGATATTTCTTATAGAGTTTAGTATACAGATTAAGTATCAAATTCATATTTTTTTAACTTTTTGAAACAGAGTCTCGCTGTGTTGCCCAGGCTAGAGTGCAGTGTTGTGATCTCAACTCACTGCAATCTCCGCCTCCCAGGTTCATGCCGTTCTCCTGCCTCAGCCTCCCCAGTAGCTGGGACTACAGGTGCTTGCCACCACGCCCAGCTAATTTTCTGTATTTTTAGTAGAGACAGGATTTCACCGTGTTAGTCAGGATTGTCTCAATCTCCTGACCTCGTGATCTGCCTGCCTCAGCCTCCCAAAGTGCTGGGGTTACAGGCGTGAGCCACCATCCCCAGCCCATAAATATTTTTAAAGAGTAAATGCCTTAGAAATTATTACACTTCTATACTCACTAAAAATTGTTATTTTCTGCTTCCTCTTTAGCGCGTGTTTATACCTCATCCTTAAAAAATATTATCAGTTAAATTATGTTTCCTCTGACAGGGTCTGAATAGGGATTTGATATATAAAATATATTGGTAACAAGTTATGTGCAATACTTAACTGTCAAACTTAATTACTTAAATTCAGCTTTTCCTGCAAAAATTGTAGGTAAGAGGCACACTGACTCAGCTAAAGCAATTACTCTTTTAATAACAGCATCACATATACAACAACCTTTTAAGTCCCCTAAAATCACATCATTTTTATGTTGAAAGTCATTATAAAAATATAGGGTATAAATTAAATAGTGCTTTATTTTGATTTGTGAAAATATCAGTCTTAAAAATTTTTTAATTAACAATATTCTCCTTGGAACAAGTATATTCTCATTACTCTAGAACTTCATTTAATGATTGAGAGGCTAGATAAACTGATCTTTGAGTCTCATTTCTTCTAAAAAATCACATGATTCTATCTTCTTTTCTGTTTTGTTTTTTCATTATTTTTTAAAATTTCTACATTCATGCAATGGTCAAAGGACTGACCAATAAATAATTTTATTTTTCTTTTCATTTTCTGGGTCCGTATGTGCTTCCCTACATTCATTTTCCTCTTGCAAATACCATCAAGTCTGTCAACTGGTCTATTCTAAAGGAATTCCTTAAGGTCACTAGCAAGGGAGGTAGCTAAGAGCATTCTTAATTTTCTTCCATACAGCACTTTCCAGTGCTAGTTGTGGTGCCTGGTTTCATATAAATCCATTACAACTTTCCATCTTTCCTCTGTGGCTCACAATAGTTATCTCACTCACCATTGTTTCATTTAATTTTCTTTGCTTCTGGGTGGTTTTTTATCTCAAGGCATCTAATCTATCTATGTTCATTTTGCCAAGTAGAATAATCATTTTGCATTCAATTTCTTTTTTCCGATGCTATTAATTCCAGATACAGATGGAAAACTTCTTTCCGTTGCAACCACATAAGAGACCATTTTACTCAATAACAGCTTTTCTTTTTAAGGCTGAAATTCTGTTATATATTTGAAAGTGCAAATTCTTTTCTCAAAAGTATTTAGCTTATATTCTTTCATTGTATCGACTTTATTCACTTTAATCTACATTTAAAAGTGTGTACTTTTTTTCCAAAGTGAAATAAAATTTCAACTCTATTCAAATGATTATATTTTGATTTTTGCTTCATAATGACAAATGAGAAATGAGGCATAGAAGTATCTGGGTAATGAACTGAATATTAGTTTAGTCCTTCAATAGGCAGTGAAATAATAATACAATTCCTATGTACTATAGGTTATATTTTTTTAAAAAGTCAACTTAGTAGCTATTTTATTAAAGAAGTTGTACTATCACAGTTTATTAAATTTTATGTCTTGTCACAACTTTTATTTCAGCTCTAACTATATGTTTTAAAAGAAATTATGGCTGATTTTAGCTGTAGTATCAGTTAGCTTAGCAAAGAAAGGGGAGGAAACAATAGTTGAACAGGACAGTTTTTGGTGTAGGAGACAAATTGGCAACAGGTGTAGTCAGGGCATCAAACTTTTTAGACAGCAAAGTTAGTCACAAGAGCAAAATATCTGAGACAATGGAAAAAACCAACAGGATTCTCAACACTCAATCACAGGGGCTATTACTATAAATAGTTGTAAGAAAATACCAGGTCCAAATCAGTAAGTGATAATGGAGTCAGGCAGCCAATCTAGGATGGGTATGACGAAGGCAAAAAGAACTATCTGTAACTGCTCCTATACTTCTCTAGTCTAGGCTTTGGCTTTAGAGAATCCTACATTTCAAAAGCAGGTTAAAAAATAAAATTAAATAAAAATATGAGAGAACATATGGATGCCTATATTACTCAGGATCTAATGTTCAAAACTGGCATGAAATCATGCATAACCAAAACATCAAGTTTCCTAACACTGTTTTGGCCCCAGAGAAATCTTCTTTCTCATCTGTTGCAATCATGTCCAAATTAAAGATTTGTGTGTTGTTCCATTGATCTCATAGGAAACAGACACAGTTTAATAAAGAGGAAAGACAGATTAATAAAATCAATAAGTTTTTCAAATAGCATAAATACAATAAATTCTTGAAAATAAGTTGTTATAAAAAGTTTTAAAAACCTAAAAATATAACTTTTGGCTATTTAATTTTAAGAATGTAATTAAAGAAAAAAGGTAAAGGTAATGCATTTGAAATATTCAACTAAAGTAGCATTTCAATATTCCAAGAAAATTAGAACAGAAAAACAAAAATTATTTGCATGACTGAAAAAGAATTATATACAAAAAATCCAAATGAATAATGCAATCATTATTTTCAGAGTCTTTCCTGGCTACTATCAATCAAGGTAAATTTTCATTGAAAAAATATAAATAGTAAATGGAGCTATTTTCTGATTTCTTTATAATATTATAGCTTAAAAACAATTAAAAATATTTAAGAAGTGCTGAATGGATTTATACACTACCAATAGCAACAACTGAAATATAAGTAATAAAGTTGCATATAATAAAATAAAAATATTTCAATAGCTTGTTATATCAATTCATTATATTTGATTTTTTATAGGCTTTAAGTTGATTTCAATGGTTAATATCTGAATTTATATATGGTCTGAAAAATTATATTAATAATTACAGTTATTCCTGTTTCAATACAGCAAAATATATCTAAATTGAAATCACTTAATGACTGAGAATTATAATGCCTCAAATATATAATTTGGCATTATTGTCAACTGAACACAAATGATCACAAATTAGCAATTATGATATTATTATTTTATGATTTATCTGAAATACAAATGTATATATAATAATTTGCAATTCATGTTTATTTTTTATATGTATACTTTAAGTTCTAGGATACATGTGCAGTATGTGCAGGTTTGTTACATAGGTATACATGTGCCATGGTGGTTTGCTGCCCCCATCAACCCGTCATCTATATTAGGTATTTATCCTAATGCTATTCCTCCCCAAGCCCTCCATCCCCCAACAGGCCCTGGTGTGTGATGTTCCCCTCCATCTGTCCATGTATTCTCACTGTTCAACTCCAACTTATGAGTGAGAACATGCAGTGTTTGGTTTTCTGTTCTTGTGTTAGTTTGCTGAGACTGACGGTTTCCAACTTCATCCATGTCCCTGCAAAGTATGTGAACTCATCCTTTTTATGGTTGCATAATATTCCATGGTGGATATGTGCCACATTTTCTTTATCCAGTCTATTACTGATAGGCATTTGGGTTGGTTCCAAGTCTTTGCTATCGGAAACAGTGCTGCAATAAACCTGTGTGCACGTGTCTTTATAGTAGAATGATTTATAATATTTTGGGTATATATCCAGTAATGAGATTGCTGGGTCAAATGGTATTTCTGGTTCTAGATCCTTGCAGAATCGCCACACTGTCTTCTACAAGAAGCATATACTTCTAAATTACACTCCCACCAACAGTGTAAAAGTGTTCCTGTTTCTACATATCCTCTCTAGCATCTGTTGTTTCCCGACTTTTTAATGATCACCATTGTAACTGGCATGAGATAGTATTTCATTGTGGTTTTGATTTGCATTTCTCTAATGACCAGTGAAGATGAGCTTTTTTACATATGTTTGTTGGCTGCATAAATGTCTTCTTTTGAGAAGTGTCTGCTCACATCCTTCACCCACTTTTTGATGGAGTTGTTTGTTTTTCTCTTGTAAATTTGTTTAAGTTCTTTGGAGATTCTAGATATTAGCCCTTTGTCAGATGGATAGATTGCAAAAATGTTCTCCCATTCTGTAGATTGCCTGTTCACTCTGATGATAGTCTCTTTTGCTGTGCTGAAGCTCTTTAGTTTAATTAGATCCCATTCAATTTTGGCTTTTGTTGCTATTGCTTTTGGTGTTTTAGTCATGAAGTCTTTGCCCATGCCTATGTTCTGAATGGTATCCCCATCAAGCTACCATTCATTGACTTTCTTCACAGAATTAGAAAAAACTACTTTAAATTTCATACGGAACCAATAAAAGAGCCCATATAGCTGACACAATCCTAACTAGAAAGAGGCATCATGCTACCTGACTTCAAACTATACCTGGAGGCATCACGCTGACTTCAAACTATACTAAAAGGCACAGTAATCAAAACAGTGTGGTACTGGTACCAAAACAGATATATAGACCAATGGAACAGAACAGAGGCCTTAGAAATAATGCCACACATCTACAACCATCTGATCTTTGATAAACCTGATAAAAACAAGCAATAAGGAAAGGATTCCCTATTTAATATATGGTGTTGGGGAAACTGGCTAGCCATATGCAGAAAACTGAAAGTGGACCCCTTCCTTACACCTTCTACACAAATTAATTTAAGATGGAATAAAGACTTAAACGTAAGACCTAAAACCATAAAAACCATGGAAGTAATTTATGTTTATTTCAAATAATAAAGTTATCACTGTTCCATCAAGGAACACCAAGACATGTACAATATCGTTGAAATACAGCTGTTTTTGATATTTTGTGGACTTTCAGTGACATAAAAAACATATCTTTCCACATATGCTTCAATTCTGTTTTTATAAAGGTATATTTTTCATGGTAGAAAATTATATTACCTATTATGTAACAATTTCTTAGCCTCATTCATAACTTTTAGGTTAATCTTCATTTGTATTCTTGCCCAAATGTAGATAGATGTCAGGGCAGAATTGTTCATCTGGAAAAGTAACATTTTGGTTAGAATTTCTTTTAATAGATTTACCCTCCTTGATCACTCTTTTTACATCAGCTAATTATGAAGATAAAACCAAAACCAAAGATATTTAGAGACTTAACCATGATTCATGTTTTGGAGATTATATTCATATATGTATATATGTATTTGAGACTGAGTCTCACCCTGTTGCCCAGACTGAAGTACAGTGATGTGATCTTGGCTCACTGCAATCTCTGCCTCCCAGGCTCAAGCGACTCTCCTAACTCAGCCTCCTGAGTAGCTGGGAGTACAGAGACATGCCATTACGCCCAGCTGATTTTTATATGTTTAGCACAGATGGAGTTTCACCTTGTTGGCCAGGCTGGTCTCGAACCCCTGACCTCAAGTGATCCTCCCATCTGAGCCTCCTAAAGTTCTGGTATTACAGACATTAGCCACCACACCTGACCTATGGTTCCTATTTTAATGTTTCTCTTTTACTCATTTGATCAACCCTTGTTTCTGTATTAAACTAAGATCCTACAGTGTTAGAACCTGTTCCAGTCTTTTCCCATGTGTCTCCTCACTTCATCAGTAAACTAGCCCTATTTTTCCAACCGAATATACGTGAATTACAAAGGAAATGCTGTATCTTATTTGAATTAGTTGATGTAAAAGTTATGTAAATAATAAAAATGTTCTATAGTTATATTCCCTCACTAATTATGCTTTTCTAAAAATAATAAAATTCTGTGAAATAATAAATGGTCTTTGACAGGTTGAAGAAATTTCACTTTTAAAATAAGATTTTTTCTCAAGTCAAACCAATTATTTAGAGAGTATAGACAAACAAAAGGTTTGAAGAAAAGTTTTTATATATTTACAGTAAGCATATCTTTATACATCAACACACATAGACTCTCATAGAGTAAAATATGATAGCACAGGGGATATCTACGATGATAACTTGAACTATGGCAATTATATTCTTCTGGTGAGACAAAATAATACTTTCAATAATTGACAGTAAGAACTAAAATTTTCAAAGCATGGTGCTAATATCCATCTCTGTCCCCAAATGTAAATTTAAAATACACCAATTTAAACTGAAAATATACTTTTCTACAACATTTTAAGAGAACACGGTTAAAATAAAACACATACACAATATTTCTAAACTTTTCATCTCACTGTTACTCAAAACCTAAAATTTTGTTATTGCATCCAGAAATAAATTTTTAAATTTATGTTTCATGTTTCAGTCAATGAAACAACCACTAATCCTTTAAAAACTAAAACAAGAACATTTTTTCTCATTCAGGCATTTAATTAGAACTTCAAAAATAGATTAGTTGTAATTGAAAAAAGTAATAAAATATAGTTTGGCATTTTAAAGAGGAATCTAAATTAGCATGTTTAATGAAGTTACATTATTTTTTGCTTTGTCAGTATACTTAGTCCCTTCCCAAATCACATAGTTGAAAAACAAATAATCTGTAAAAAGCAGATAAATTTTTTCTTTTAATCATTTGAAATGGTAAGGCCTATTAAAGCAGTTTTCATTTATTTATAATACTTGTATTTTAAAATAATCATTTGAGAGAACTCTTACATATACTGTTGGTGGGAATGTAAACTAATGTACATATGATAGAAAACAGTATGTAGGTTTCCCTAAAAACAAAAAGTATAACTACCGTATGATCCAGTAATCCAATTACTGAGTATTATATCCAAAGGAAAATAAATCCGTGTATCAAAGAGATATTTGAACCCCATGCTTTCCACATCTTTATTCACAATAGCAAAAATATGGTATCAACATCAAAAGATGTATGAAGAAAATGTGGTATGTAGTCACAATGGGATACTGTTCAGCCATGAAAAAAGAAGAAAATCCTTTCATTTGTGGCAGCGTGCATGATACTGGAGGACATTAGGTTAAGTGGAATAAGTCAGGCACAGAAAGATAAATAACACATGTTCTCACTCATATGTGGGAGCTAAAGGAAAATTGAGCTTATAGAGGTAGAGAGTGGAATTGTGGTTATTAGCATCTGGAGAAGTAGTGGAAAGAGGGGGATAAAGAGAGTTTGGTTAATGGATACAAAGCTACACCTGGATGGGAGGAATACATTCTAATGTTCTGTAGCAGTTTAGGATGAATATGGTTAAAATAATTTAGTGTATATTTGCAGAAGCTAGAAGAGAGGATTTTTAATGTTCACAACACAAATGATAATGTTCAAGGTGATAGATATGTTAAATACCCTGATTTGACCATTGCACATTGCATACATGTTTCAAAATATTGCACTGTCCCAACAATATATATAATTATATGCTCCAACTAAGAATAAAAGGAAAATAGAAAAGAAAATAAAAACCTTTGGTTTCTTTTATATTTTCATTTCTTTTCCTTTGCTTCCAGAGATGTTTCATTTTATGTGACATCAGTTTTCCTACCATTTTCTTGCCTGGGTGAAACCACTAGAGAAAAATTTAAGTTAGCATAACTGTTTGAATCTCTAGATAAATGCTAAAATTAACTTGAATGATAAAATATACATATAAAACACGACCAAAATTTGGATGGGAACACAGAGCCAAGCCATATCAAAAAATGGGTCCTTTTTAACTGTGCTTGACTTTTCGCAATTATTTTACATAAAAATTATATCAAGTGGTATCTCCTTAGGTTCACAATGAAGAAACAATCAAGTTTCTCTAAATATTTCGATATTTTAAAATGGAAATTAATAATCATATATAAAGTGAGAATTCACATATTCTTTGTAAAGTATTCAAATGATGAAAATTTGTGGTTGATTGTCCTAAGAATAAGGAAGTGTGAAACAAGCTCAGAAAGCACATCACTTACTTGATGTTTTTTCTTTCTTAAGTAACCTGACTGAAGACTCTCTTTAATACATTCACTCTAGTTAGTGGAAGAAAAAGTACACATTACTGATGTATCTAGAGAGCCACTTCTTTTGTTTTTCTCTAGGGAACTTATTAGATAAAATTGTGAATTTGTGCTCATCATGTATCTATAGCAAAATCAATTCCATGCCTGCTTAGTTAGGTGTTTTATTTAATCTCCAGGTGTAAATATTTATCTGTCTGCTTGTTGAATTCTCCACAAACATTCAATAAGGTGACTTTTTTAAAAAAATGTCAATTTTGTTCATAATTTTGAGCAGTAGTTATTTATACTTCTTACCAAACATTTCTAGTCTCCTTCCATGCCAATGGTAGGATTGTATTTTCCACTCCTCGTATAATTACGGGCAAACATAGTAAAGCAGAAATGACTTGTGTCACTACTGAATAAGGGCTTTAAGAACTAATGCATAAGTACATGATGCTGTACTTCCATTTCCTAGATGCATACTCTTTTCACTTAGGGCCTTTGGTATATATAGAGAGTAGAACTTGCTGCCACCCTGTTTTGGGAACATAGCATTAGCAGATAACAAATTTTGATTGTGTTTAGCCATGGAAACATGGGCGCTATTTTTTTAATGCATAACCTATAACATAATCTATCCTAACAGACACGTGTAAAAATTTACTTTTCTTGTTTATTTGCAAAATGTTGACATGAAATATGTAGCTACCTTTTCTGTATTATATATTCTAAACTTGGTTGAAGGGTTACATACTTTTCATCATAAATACATTCAGTTATAAAAATATTAAGTAAATATATATGTGAATAAATAAAATTAGATATTAGAGTGAAATGAGAGAAGAGAGATAGTGGAGACAATGTAGAAATAGTATATTGTTTAACATATACAGTAAGGTTAGTAAGAGCTTATTGGATCTACAATAATTTTGAAGAGTGAAAAAATCTAATGTAATATTCAACCAGCAAATCTTGCCTCCCTCAGCAAACAATGTTTTATTCTTACACAAATTGCCACCGTGGATGATTTTTGAACATGTGTAAATCTTTCCATCTTAATCACTGTGAGAAATTAGATTCAGAAACACCTTATTTTGTAATATATGTCTCAGGCCCCCAAACTAAATACAGTGTTTATAAGGTTACTAGACATAGAGAATGCAATGTCTTCTCAGGAGAAATGACTCTTGTTTATTTTGGTTGCTTACACCAACTTTCATTCTCCTGCAGGAAGAGAGAAAGAGAATTGACCAGATTATAACACATATTAAAGCAATGCCAAATGGAGAATAAAAGTCAAGTTGAAAAAAGACCTTTGCTGAAGCTGAATTCAGCATAGATTTGATGAACTTAAAAAATAGAGTTAGCAATAAAATAATCCAAGGATTATCCAAGTAATTTTCATAATGTATGTTACACTTTACCATAGTGAGATTCCACCAGCATCCTTCATCTCCTACTCCATTAGATTTCTGTATCTCAGGTCTGCCACTGCTAGAATAGCACAGCAACGCTGTTCTAACTAGGCCTTCCCACCTCCTAAATGTAATTATTGCTGTTTGTCCACATTTGTCTTGCAAGTATATCTAGTTTTAAATTTTTTCTCTTAATATACTCTTTTAGTTTCCTAATTCACTGAGTAAATGCTGTTATCAAAGTAAATATAAAAGAATTATTTTTATGCTGAAAGGCAATAAATTTACAATTTACTATCAAAGTAGCTGTCTCTCTTTTTTTTTTTTATTATTATACTTTAAGTTCTAGGGTACATGTGCATAA
>NC_045443.1:71111957-71155636 GCF_002776525.5 Piliocolobus tephrosceles | reverse complement strand
TCAAATTTAATGAGGTAGCATCTATTTTTATTTGCTAAATTTGAGAACTACATACATAACACTCAACACAGTATGTAGTACAGGACATCTTAGCTAAGTAATAGCCACTAGTATTACTATTAACATTTCCTGGGATGTTCCTATAATTTTATTTTTTCATATAATTATGATTCAGCATTATTAGAAACATAAGCCACTATACTCTTCTAAGGTATAAGTATAAATTATTTCTTCCCACCTTTTTTTCTACTTAGCTATTTGCTGCATGCACTTCACCTAGATATTATCTCCTTCATTTAATACTACCTATGGCAGACTGACTTTTAAGTTGGCCCCCACGTCCCTGCTTCCTGGTATTCATGACGTTGTATAGTTCTCTACAATGTGTTGGAATCTATGGATTACTTCTAGTAAATAGTATATGGCAAAGTTGACAGTTTGTGATGTTCACCTGTGTATGTGACTGGGTGATTACATTGCATAATAGTATAGTGCCCACCTTGCTGGACTGGAATCTCTCTCCCTTGCTAGCTTTGAGGAAGCAAAAGATCAAGTTGAGGATACCCAAATGGCAAGGGACTCTGGGTAGCTTCTGGGAGATGGTATGGCTTCTAATTAATAGTCACAAACTAGAGACCTCAGTCTTAAAGTCACAAGGAACTGAATTCTATCAGGAACCTGGGTGAACTCATAAAGTTATTCTTCTCTGATCTTTCATCATTTGAGCATCAGATGCACTGCAGCCCTGGCGAACATATTGATTGTAGCTTTGTAAATCCTAAGTAGAAGATGCGGCTAAGCCATGGACAGATTTCTGATGTACAGAAACTGTGAGATAATAAATGTATTTTTAAATCACCAAATTTGTGATAATTAATACTCAGCAGCAATAGATAAGTAATATCATATCTTCCATTTAGCTTACTCTTTGCCTCATCTAAAAGACTGACTTAAATTCCACACTTGAAAGTCTCGGTAATTCTTTGTGCTAAACAATGAATTAACTCTTACTCTGTCCTCAGATAACATTTGGAATATGTTTCTCTAGGATTTATTCAATTGATTTATATTTATTTTCACACATTTTAATCTCATCTATAAAACCAGGATGCTAGCAGCTATTTTGTTAAGTGTTGTTAGATGTGGCTACTTGAGACATTGCCTAGCAGTCAATAAATAATGATATCTTTCTGTCCCTGAGTTTGATTTCCTTGAGAATACAGATTTCTGATATATTTGTCTTTATAGACTCAGCTCATGGCATATATTAGGTACTTAAAAGTATACTCCTTTAATAAGAATTAGATCTCATTTGTTACTAACTTACTTAGTAAGTTTTTAAAAATGTGTTTAGATCTTTTCCCAAAGATTTTCACAATTCACAATTGTCCTAGCCCAAAATCTCCTAACCATGTATCTATGAGAAATATGAATTTTTATGGGTGAGGGAGGATGTGGAACATATTGCAAACTTCAGATCTTTAGCTATCCTCTAAATACAATTTACTAATGTTTATATTAAATAGCACAAAACTATGTATGACCTTGTGTATTATACCAATAAAACTTTCCTTATGATTCATAAAAAGATTAAACTACATAAGCAATTTTTGATTTTTCACTGAACATCATTTTAGTTGCAAGCTTGAATACAAAGCTCAAAATACAACACTAGAAATGAAGTGGTTTTAAAGTAGCGTTCTTACCAGACTCTCTTTTTATTTCTCGACTTACTTTATTCATCTATTAAATTCCTTAGTAGCTGATTATGAATAAGTATTAGTTTTTCATTGGAAGCTAACTGGGAATTTATGATTTGTAAGCATGGGGAAAAAGTCAAGAAAAAATTTTAATATAGAATGAAGGGTCTTATAATAACTAAACAGCAAGTATTGCAACATATAAAACATAAAAGTTGCAAAGGCTCCAACTACAAGTTTCAAGTCATCAAGTAAAATTCAAGGTGACATAAATCACCATTATTAAGTATATTATTAGTAAGTATATTATAATTAAGGTCATATTTTTAGATCTCTAGTTAAAAATTCAGTTCCTGGTGCCTAGAAATATTATCAACTTTAATATCCAGGTCTTTCACCATGATAAATGCAGTGATGACAGCATATTTGAACAGGTGGTTTGGGATAGTAATCCTTGGGTTGAAGAAGTAGTTTACTACTCTTTTTCTTATCATTTGTTCTTTTTCAAAATGAATTAGTGTATTCATAGCCATTCTGATTAGCCTGTTTTTTTTTTCTTCAATACAATCAGCAAATAGATTATGTGTACTACCATTCCAATTTTATTAGGTTCATTTTGTATGACTCTGGATTTTTGGTTTAAATTCTTTTATTGAAATCAGCAGCCCTATCATTTCATTTCTTTCAAGAATAGAAAGACCATCATTTTACAGAGTTGGCAGCTTTTCTGCTTCAGAGATTCTGTAATTTAGTTGGCTACTCTAATAGGGTTATATTTCATGTATGCTGAATATACCCTTTATGCTTGTGTTACTCCTTAGAGAACTCTCAGACAAAATAAAGTAGTTTATTGCATAAGAGATGGCAATTGCATTGACCATTAACCTCAATAACTTGCAAAGGCTATAGAGAAGCTTATAAAACACTTTGTAGTCAAGTTTAAAGTGGTACAAGATGTTTGTTCAAGCGGAAGCACTGACATATAAAAAAAGTCTTATATTCTCGCTTCTAGTGAGCAGACCTATCATTTCAAACTCAACTATATTTTGTATGTCTGCATAGGAAAGGGAAAAAGTTTGCCTAGGATAACCTGAGGGATTTTGGCCTGTGCATTTAGCTGTTGTGTATGTGGAAAATATTTATTCATATACTAAAATATTGTTTCAGATTTTCAGAGTTCTAATTAAGATGCAAATAAATTTTATACAAATAGTAATAGCCTCTGTTAGGTTTTAATGCAATGACCATATTAAAAACGCACAGATAGATGCATTCTTTATATAACTGAAAAATCAGATAATTATTACTTAATAAATATAATATTTATACTTGTTCAGCATAAATAAAATAAGAAATCACTTAAACTATAATTTTCTTTAGACCACTAATGCTCATTTAATTTCTGCTTTGAAAGCAAAAGCACATATTATTTTCCAATTGCTTTAGAAAAACAGTTAATTGAATTTACAATTTCTAAAAATTATGCTATTTTTCTAGGTACAGTATATGTGAATATTAAATTAGTATTTCATTTTAGAGCTAAGTTAAAATAGCTTCAAAACAAAACAAATACAACTTTAAAAATTAATAAAATAAACCATTAGCAAAGGTAGGTTTAATATGAAATAAGTAGTTTGCAAATAAGTTATTAGCAAAAAAGGAAACAAGAAAACTGTACTCTCAAATGTGCATTATATAGTATCATTATTTTTGAACTTATAAATTAGGTTATGTTTAATGAAATTGACACTGGCTAAACTGATAGCTTTTTAACCAGCATTCTAAATTATTTTATATTTGGAAAGCATCAAATTACTTATATAATAGAAACATTATACTACTCTTTAGAAGAGAAATTTGAATTTGACAATAAGCAGGTATATAAAGGTATAGAAGGGGACAGAAATAAATAAATAAATCTTAAATATTAATCTAAACTACTTCATAAATCTGGACAAAATGAGATATATAACAAGAGGGAGCTAGAAACCAAAATGTAAAAGTAATGTTACAGCTGCTTTTTAGACATTTTCCAATCTTTGTAACCAAGGGTCTTGATTCTTAAAGGCTGCTTTGTGAACAGAGGACAAGGCTTCAAAACCAAGAAAAGTTTCAAATTGCAATTGGGAAGCTAGCATAAAGTCAATTCATTCAGTGTTCTACCCTAGGTGAATGAGTAGACTATAAGATCCACTCAATTCTCAATAAGGAGATGAAAATGTATGTTATTTACTTTATAGTTATTGGAAATGAAATTGTTTTCCTAATTTTTTCAGAGAGTTTACTATTCGTGTGTAGAAACAATATTGATTTTTGCATGTTTATTTTGTATCCTACAACTTTACTGAATTTGTATGTTAGTTCTAACATTTTTTTAGTGATGACTTTAGGATTTTCTATGGATATAGTTTAACTTTCTTCTTTCCTATTTGGGTAGCTTTTATAACATTATCTTGGTTAATTACTCTGGCTAGGACTTCTAGTATTATGTTGAGTAGAAGTGGAGAAAGCGGGTCCCATTTACAATAGCTACAAATAATAAAATACCTGGGAATAAGTTTAACCAAGCTTGTTGTATTAGTCTGTTCTCATGCTGCTGATAAAGAGATACCCAAGACTGGATAATTTATAAGGAAAAGAGGCTTAATGGGCTCACAGTTCCATGTGGCTGGGGAGGCCTCACAATCATGGTGGAAGGTGAAAGCCAAGTCACATGGCAGCAGACAAGAGAAAGAATGAGGACCAAATGAAAGGGGTTTCCCCTTATAAAACCATCACATCTCATGACACTTACTTACTATCATGAGAACAGTATTGCAGAAACTGCCCCCAAGATTCAATTATCTCCCACCAGGTTCCTCCTACAACATGTGAGAATTATGGGAGCTACAATTCAAGATGAGATTTGGGTGGGGACACATCCAAATCATATTACATGTGAACACTGAAAACTATAAAACATAAATGAAATAAATTGAAGAGGACACAGATTAATCCAAAACAATCCCATATTCATGGATTGGAAGAGATAATATTGTTAAAATGTCCATCTAACCAAAGCCATCTACAGATTACTGTATTTTTGAAGTATATTTTGAAGTCAGCTAGCGTAATGCCTCCAGCTTTGCTCATTTTGCTTAGCATTGCTTTGCCTATTTGGGCTCTTGTGTGATTTCATATAAAATTTAGGGTTTTTTTTTTCTATTTCTGTAAATAATGGCATTGGTGTTTTGATCCTATCAAATCTACAAAGTAGTAATCAAAACGTCATAGCACTGGCAGAAAAGCAGACACATATAGCAATATAATAAATCAAAGAATCCAGCAATAAATCCAGACATTTGCAGCCAACTGATTTTTACACCAAGAACACATATGGGGAAAGTATGGTCTTTTCAATGAATGATCCTGGGGAAACTGGATATCCACATGGAGAAAAAAGATACATGATGACAGTCTTTCATCATATGCAAAAATCAACTCAAAATAGATTAAAGACTTAACTATAAGACCCAAAATTATGTATAACTAGGAGAAAACTTTCAAGACAAGGGTCTGGGTAAGAATGTAACTGATAAGAAAACCCAAAGAACAACAAAAAAACAACAACAAAACAAAACAAAAAGACAAATGGAATTACATCATACTAAAAGCCTTCTCCACAGCAAAGAACAAAAAACATCAACAGTGAAGAGGGAACCTACAAAACAGGAGAAAATACTTGCAAACTATACATCTAACAACAGATTAATATCCAGAATATGTAAGGAACTAAAATAACTCAATAGCAGATAAATAATCCAATTTAAAATTGGACAAAAGATCTCATAGATATTTATCAAAAGAAGACATTCAAATGGGCAACAGGTATATGAAAAAAATGTTCGACATCACTAATCATCAGGCAAATGCAAATGAAAACCGCAATAAGATATCACTTCACTCTAGTTGGAGTGGCTATTATCAAAAAGACAAAAGAAAAAAAGTGCTAGTGAGAATGTGGAGGAAAGAGAATCCTTACACAATATTGATAAGAATGTAAATAAGTACAACCATTAGGAAAAATAATAGTATGGAAGTTCCTTAAAAAAATTAAAAATAGAACTACTATGTGGGTCAGGCATGGTGGCTAATGTCTGTAATCCTAGTGTTTTGGGAGGGCAAAGTGGGTGGATCACTTGAGGTAAGGAGTTCGAGACCAGCCTGGCCAACATGGTGAAACCCCATCTTTACTAAAAACACAAAAATTAGCCAGGCATGGTGGCATACACCTGTAATCCCAACTCCATGGGAGGTTGAGGCAGGAGACTCGCTTGAACCTGGGAGACAGAAGTTGCAGTGAACTGAGATCATGCCACTGCAGCCTGTGTAACAGAATGAGACTCCGTCCTAAAAAAAAAAAAAATAAAAATAACTATTATGTGATCTAACAATCTCAATCCCACTCCTGGGTACATATGTAAAAGAAAGGAAATTAGTATGTTGAAGAAATATCTGCACTCCTGTGTTTGTTGCAACATTATTCAAAATAGCTCAGACATGAAATTCACATGAGTGTTTATTAGTGGATGAATGGATTAAAAAATGTGATCTATATACACAGTGGAATACTATTTAGCCATAACAAAGAAAGAAATCCTGTCATTTACAACAACATGAATGAACCTGGAACACATTATGTTAAGTAAAATAAGTCAGACAAAGACAAACAAATACCACATGATCTCACTCATATGTGGAATCTAAAAAGGTTTATCTCATAAATATCATATAAGTAGAAAGCAGAAAATAGTAACCAGAGGCTTGGGAGAGGAGAAAGGAGGGGAAATGAGGAGAGGGTGATCAATGAATACAAAGTTACAAGTTAGCAAGAATAAATGCTGGTGTTCTATTGCATAGTAGGATGACTATAGTTAAAAATGTGTATTTCAAAATAACTAGAAGATAAAATTTAGAATGTTTTCATAACAAAGAAATGATAAATATTTGAGGTGATGGATTTGCTAATTACCCTGATTTGATTGTTACCAGAGTTTACATGTATAAAACATAAGTTTGTCTTCTATAAATATATATAGTTATTGCATATCAATTAAAGAGAAAGTAGACATAGATGATGAGGAAAAAAGCTATCTGCTTCAGCCTTATAAGAAAAAATATATATGAGATATTCTCTATTATTAAATCTCTAAGATGTAATGTATACTATTACAGAAAGGAAAATTCTTTATAGAAGAAATAAGTCACTGTACGTTAATGCTCATTGAAGGATAAGCTTTATGGTGGTAAGAATTTTTGATGTTGTTATTGATGTTTAACACACAGAAGAAAACAATACCTGCCACATTACACTTGACTAGTAAATATTTGATGAATATATGAATAAATTTAGCTTTCCTGTGATAGCAGAGATAAGAAAGCTTGTCTTATGTACTTTTAGAAGAACACAATTTCAACAAAACCTATTGTGGTTATCATGGATAATGCATTACCAAATCTAAGTTTAAATCCAAAAAAATTAAAAAAAAATTGATAATCTTCTAGTCTTTAGGATTACGTTCTAAAAACGTCACATAGTAGAAATATTAAACAAAGATAATAAAATAAAGATGGTTGAAATGTTTAAAGATACGAAAAAGAATTTAAAAATGAAAGAAATAAATTCTAAACAAAATAAAATTAGAAAACATCATCTGGATACTAAAAATTCAATCATTTAAATTAAAACTAAAAACAAAAAACAAACAAACAAAAAAACTCATCTGTTAGTCACTTGACACAGTACTACCACAGACCACAAGGAGGCTAGCTTGCCAGAAGACTTTTACAAGATATCAAAAGAAAAGTATCACACATCTCACAGATTAGTGAAAAATTAAAGGCAACTTCAATTTAACATTGGACATGTAAAGGACTTGGAAGTCATCACTTTCATTCAAAAGAAAAAGCTGAAATATTGAAAACTGGTAACTTTTCTCAAATTTGTCATCTAACATAAGTCACAGGGCAAATCACCATCATACAATCTCTAAAACACAGGCAAATCAAGAGTCATAGCAGAGACTACTTGCCTTTAGTAGAAACCACCTGAGCCATAAACTGATAGAACAATTACATGGTAATTTGACAAATTGCTGGACACTAAGTATGACTAGCTTGAGATTATTGGAAACTCCTGGGACCTTCAATTTTAGTGGGGTGGAGGACATTGCAAGATTTTCTGAGTTTTACCTTCAGGATCACTACCAAGTTCTCATAGTGAACAGAAGATAAAGATCCTATTTTGGTCTTGGCAGGAAAGGATGAAATTTGTAACCATTGTGAAACATGCTCAGGGATTTTCATAAGAAAGTCCTATTAATCAGGGTAAAATATTTTCATGGAGTCTATTTCCTTCTGGGAAAAGATAATTTTTCTCATTCCTACCCCTTCTAAACTTTCTGTGTTATCCAAGAATGAAGTAAGAGGAAATGCTAGAAAACACTTCTGAATTTAACAGCTCAGTCACACAAGTCCACTAAAAGAATAGTATTGACTCAGAATATTAAATGCTTCCTTTTCCCCACAGTGTAACTCCATCCTAACAGGGCTCTAGTAATAGTTCGGGATTACAGCTGAAAGATTTGCAAGACATAGACTGTCTCAGGGGAAAAAATTTGAAAGGCCAAAGTCAACAGAGAGATGAAAACAATTACCCTAGAAAATTTTAAATCTACAGGTCCCAGAGCTAAAGGAAACATTAAACACAGCCCTATGCCTCATGGGACTAACAAAACTCTTTACACTTAAGGCCTACTTACCTCGATTCCTGTTACTAAATACATCGTATCAGCTTTGAACAATTAAAAATAAAACTATATGAAATTCTGAAAGGCAAGAAAATATAGCCTGAAGAAACAAAGTAAGCTTCAAAATCAGATGCAGATGTGAGACAAACGTTAGAAACATTTGAAAGAAAATTTAAAGTAATTAGCTAATATGTTAAGAGCTTTAATGAAAAAAGTAGACAACATGTAAGAACAGATGGGTAATATAAGCTGAGTTGGAAACTCTATAAAAGAATTAAAACATTAGAAATCAAAAACATTGTAACAGAAATTTTAAAAATGCTTTTCAAGGTACATTAGCTTTCTACGGTTGCCATAGCAAATTGCTACACACTTGGCTATTTAAAACAGAGATTTATTCTCTCACAGTTCAAGCAGACAGAAGTATAAAATCAAGGTTGTTAGCATGATTGGTTCCTTTTTGGAGGCTCTGTAGAAGAAACCATCCATGCTTCTCTCCTAGGTTATTATGGTGGTAGTCAGCAATTCTTGGCATTCTTTGGCTTGTGGATGCAGCTCTCTAATCTTTGCCTCAAACTTCACATGTCCTTATCCTCTGTGTGTTTCTGTGCTTTCTTTCTTTCTTTTGTAAGAACACTCTTACTGGATTTCAGGTCCATTCTAAATCATTATGATCATATCTTGATCCTTCTCTTAATTACATCTGCAAAAACTTCATTTCAGATAAGGTAATATTCTGATGTTCAAGTTTGAAATGATAAGACTTACAGTGGACTTCTCAAAAAGCATGCAAGAAAAAAGAAAATGGAGAGAAACAGTTAACGTTTTGGAAGAGAGTAACCACTAGCCAACAAGTCTATATTCAACACCATTTTCCTTCAAAAATGAAGTAGAAATAAAGCTTTCTCAAACAAACAAAAATTGAGAGAACTCAGCATAAGCAGATCATCCAGGAAATGCTAAAAGACGTTCTTCAGAGAGAAGGAAAGTGATATAGGAAAAAGAGTGGATCTAGATAAAGAATAGAAGACTATCAGAGAAATAAGAAGTCAAAGTAACACAAAATATTTCATTTTTACTATTCTTAATTGCTCTAAAAGGTGATTGTTAAAAATAATAATAGTTACAGTGTATTCTGTCATCTTATAGCATATGTATAAGCAAAATAAATAAAAGCAATGTTATAAAGGATGAAAGCAAGAAATTCAGGAGACTTAGGCTCTTTCATAAGACACCTGCACTACCCATGAAGATATACAGTATTATTTGAAAATGGGCATAGATTATTTTTAAAATGTACAATACAAACATCAGGACACCAAGTACTTTTAAAAAGAGGTATAATTGATATGCAAAGAGAGAAGACAAAATGGAATTATATAAAGTGCTCAACTTAAACCGTAGAAAGCAGAAAAAGATTGAAAAAATGAAGACAGAAAAAAAAGCAAACACCCAGAATAAAAGTACACTACAAATATGGTGTCAATCCACATATTACAGTAATCACTTTAAATCATAGTCATTTAAATACAGTTAAAAGATAGACCTTTTCAAAGTGGATTGAAAAAATACATAATTTTATCTTGTCTGTAGAATATCTGCTTCATATATAAAGATTCACATGTGTTAAAAGTAAAGGACTTGAGAAGCATATACCATTATAACATTAATACATCAATCAAAAGAAAGTTAAAATAGCTATATTAATTTTAAACAATTCAAACTTTAAACCGGAAATACTATGCCTAAATGGAGCATTTTGTAATGATAAAGGGCTCTATTCAACAACAAACAAAAATTCTAAACATGTCTGCTGTCTGCACCTACCAACAGGAATTCAAAATATGTGCTTACACATTGATGGAATTGCAAAGAGAGATACAAATCTCCTCATGTAGTTGGAGACTTCAATACACCTCTGTTAGCAATTGACAGATCCAGCAAGCAGAATATCAGTGAGAATACATTGACTTAACTAACTCTATCAATCAACTTGACCTAATTGACATTTATAGATGACTCCATCCAGCAACAGCAGAAAGTACATTCTTCACAAGCTCACATGAAACATTCAACAAGATAGACTTATTCTAAGCCATAAAATACAACTTATCAAATGTAAAAGAACAGAAATAATATGAAGAATGTTCTCAGACCACAATGGAATTAAACTAAATTTTTTAAAAGGTTAGATAATCATAATATTTGGAGACTACCATACACTTTTAAATAGTACATAAATCAAAGAAATCTTAAGGGAAAATTTTAAAATACTTTCTTCTAAGTAAAAATAAGAACATATTATCAAAATGTGTAAAAGTCGGTAAAAGGAATGCTTACAGGGAAATTTAGACCATTAATTGCTTATATTAAAAAAAAAAAAAATCTAAGTCAATTATCTAAGTTTGCCCTTTAGGAAATTAGAGAAAGAATATTTTAAGCCAAAAGACAGAATAAAAAGTGAAAATAGAACAGAAATCAATGGAGTTATAAGTAGAAAAACAACAGAAAAATAATCAATGAAATCAAAAGCAGTTTTATTTAAGAAACCAAAAAAAAAAAAAAAAAATTATAACCCTCTGTGCAGGAAACCCAAGGAAATAGAAGACACAAACAACCAACATCTGAAATATAAGACAAGTATCTACTACTGATACCACAGTCATTAAAAAGATTATAAAGGAATACTATGAACAATTATATGCTCAGAAACTTGAAAAATTCAACTAAATAGACCAATTTCTTGAAAGGTACAAATTATCAAATTTCATGCAAAGAGAAATAGATAATGTGGATCAGCCTATATTCAAGTAATAGATTTTGTAGTTAATAAGCTTCCAAAAAAAGAGAGAAATAACCAGCTCAGATGATTTCAATAGTGAGGTATACCAGATATTAAAGAAAAAAGTTTCACTTCTCCACAATTTTTTTTTAGAAAATAATAGTACAGAAAACACTTTTTAACTCAGTCTAGGAGGTCAGCATTGCTCTAATACAAAAAAAAAAAAAAAATGAAATACAGATTCTATCTTTCACAATTATTTAGACAAAAATCCTTAAGAAATAATAGTTTGTCAAGTCCAATAATGTATGTGTGTATACGTATATGTACATATATATATCAGTAGATAGATATAAATATATGTACATATAGCAAGAACAAGTGGGGATTTTTTTCAAGTATGCAAAACTGGATAAAAATTCAAAAACCAATCAATGTAATCTGTCACATCAGTAGAATAAAGAATAAAAACCATATTGTAATATCAATTGATACATAAAGTGCATCTGGCAAAAAGCATTTTATACCCCTTCATGACAAAAACTATCAGTCAACTAGAAACTGGAGAGATTTCCTATTTCATAAAAAACACCTACAAAAATCTACAAGTAGTATTAGATTTAACTGGTGAGAGAATGAATACTTTGCTCCTAAGACCAGAAATAAAGCAAGAATGTTTTCTCTCATCATTTCTATTCAACACCTTACTGGGAGTCTTAGGGCAAAAAAAAAAAAGAAAAGAAAAGAAAAAAGGAAATAAAAGAAATATATAATTGGAAGAAAAATCAATTAGTTTTTCTTCAGAGATTATATGATTGTGTATTTTGAAAATCCCTGAGAATCAACAAAAGAACTCTTGGTGGTACCTGAAAACTACCAAGATTTATTGGTGTAAATGTATGTTAAGTTAGTGTCCTGCAAGCTTCATATACATTTACAGGAGTAACTGTTGGTAACTTTTGGTAATGACCAAGAGTAAATGTAAGTTTGCAGGACACAAGATTAATATACAAAGTCAATTGTTTTGTTATATGCCAACAATGAGCAATTGAAATTTGAAAATTAAAAAGAATAATAGCCTCAAAAAGTAAAGCAGGCATGCATCTATCAAAATATGTACAGTGTATCCATATGAAAAACTAAAAAAAGGCTAATGAAAGAAATCAAAGATCTTAATCTAAAATACAAGTAAACCCCCATTTTATTGTGTTTCACTTTTTTATGCTTTACAGATACTGTGTTCATTTGTTTGTTTGTTTTTTACAAATTGAAGGTTTATGGTAACACTGTGTCCAATGAATCTATAGGCACCATTTTTCCAACTGTGCCTGTTCACTTGATGTTTCTGTGTCACATTTTTGTAATTCTCACAACCTTTCAAACATTTTCATTATTATTATATCTATTATGTTGTTCTGTGATGAGCATTACTAATATTGATTAGTGTTACTATTCTAATTGTTTTGGGACACTACAAACCATGCCTGTGGAAGACAACAAACTTAATTGATTAATGTTGTGTGTGTTCTGCCTGCACAACTGACCAACTATTTCCCTACCTTCCCCTTCTCAGCTTCTGTAGTCCCGAAGCACAACAATATTGAAATTAGAATCCCAAGTGTTCCAGTGAAAGAAACAATTACACATCTCTCACCTTAAATAAAAACATAAAATTATTAAGCCTAAGGAGGAAGGTTGAAAACTGAGACAGGCCCAAAGTGAGGCCTCCTGTACCAATTAGTCAAGTTGTGAATACAAAATGAAACAAAACAACATTGTTCTTGAAGGAAATAAAAGTGCTACTCCAGTGAACACATGAATTGTAAGTATGGAGAAAGGTTTAGTGGTCTGAATAAAAGATCAAACCAGCTACAATATTCCCTTAAGCCAAAGCCTTATCCAGAACAATCCCCTAACTCTCCTCAATTCTATGAAGGCTGCCAGAGGTGAGGAAGCTGCAGAATAAAAGTTGGAAGCTAGCTAAAGTTGGTTGATGAAGTTGAAAGAAAGAAGCTGTTTCTGTAACATAAAAGTGCAAGGTGAAGCAGCAAGTGCTATGTGGACGCTATAGCAAGTTATTCAGATCTATGTTAATTAATGAAGATGACTACACTAAACAAAAAATTTTCAATGTAGTTGAAGCAGACTTCTATTGAAGGAAGATGCCATCTAGAACTTTCACAGCTAGAGAAGAGAAGTCAATACCCTGCTTCAAAGATTCAAAGGACATGGTGACTTTCTTGTTATGAGCTAATGTAGCTGATGGCTTTAAATTAAAGCCAGTGCTCATAAACTGCTTTTTAAATTCTAAGGTCCTTAAAAATTACGCAAAAATATACTCTGTGTGTGCTCTATAAATGGATCAACAAAGCCTGAATGACAGCACATGCAATTATTGTATGGTTTCCTGAATATTGTAGGCTAATCATTGAGACCTACTGCTCAGAGTAAAGGATTTATTTCAAAATATTACTGCTCATTGGCAACGTACTTGGTCATACAAGAGCAATAATGGAGTGGTCCTAGGAGGTAAATGTTGTATTAATGCCTGCTAACATAATGTCCATTGTATAGCACATGGATAGAGAAGTAATTTTGACTTTCAAGTTTTATTTAAAAATACATTTTGTAAGCTTATGGTTGCCACAGACAGTGATTCTTTTGATAGATCTGGGTGAAGTAAATTGAAAACCTTCTGGAAAAGATTCACCATTCTATTTGCCATTAAGAACCTTCATGATACATGGTAGGAGGTCAAAATATCAACATTAACAGAAGTTTGAAGGAAGTTGGTTTCAGCCTTCTGGGAGGATTGAAGCACCATTCATTGCTGTTGGGAATGCAAAATAGAATCCAGCCTTCATGAATGACTCTGAGGGTTTCAGGACTTCAGTACAGAAGTAAATTCAGATACAGTGAAATGTCAAGTGAAGTAGAATTAGTGTGGCTGCCTGAAGATGTGACTGAATTGTTACAATCTCATGATAAAACATTAACAGATGAGGAGTTGAGTCTTGTAAATGAACTAAGAATGTGGTTTCATAAAGTGGAATCTACTCCTGATGAAGAACATGTGAATGGTATTGGAATTATAACAAGAAATGTAAAATATTAAATAAACTTAGTTGATAAAACAGCAGCAGAGTTTTAGTGAATTAACTCAAATTTTGAAAGAAGTTCTACTGAAGGTAAAATGCTGTCAAACAGCATCAGATGCTGCAAAGAAATCTTCATGAAAAAAAGTGTCAACCAACACAGCAAACTTTAATGTTGTTTTATTATAAGAAATTTCCACAGCCATCCGACTGTATTTTCCAATTGTATTTTTAATATAGACATGGTTTCATCATGTTGGCCAGGCTGGTCTTGAATTCTTAACCTCAAGTGATCTGTCTGCCTTGGCCTCCCAAAGTGCTAGGATTACTGCACCTTGCCCATATAGCAATTATTAATATATGCACCCACTGGGGCCAGCCTAAAGTAGTTTCTAAAATCAACTCCTATGTATTTTATTTTTAACCAAAATGTTCTGACATAAATAAATTCCATCAAAACCCCCTAATATTTATTTTATTAGAAAAGTATAATGAATGTACATGTCCAAAGATTCAAAACAATTTAAATAACTTGGTCAATAAAAAATGAATTTTTTTTTTTGTTTGTTTGTTTTGTTCTTTTTTTTGAGATGGGAGTCTCGCTCTGTCGCCCAGGCAGGAGTGCTATCGCGGCTCACTGCAAGCTCCACCTCCTGGTTCAAATGATTCTCCTGCCTCAGCCTCCCGAGTAGCTAGGACTACAAGTGCCTGCCACCATGCCCAGCTAATTTTTTGTATTTTTAGTAGAGACTGGGTTTCACCGTGTTAGCCAGGATGGTCTCGATTTCCTGACCTCGTGATCCGCCTGCCTCGGCCTCCCAAAGTTCTGGGATTACAGGCATGAGCCATCACGACTGGCCAAAAGTCATTATTTCTTACACTTTTAATGTAAAACCTATTTTTAAGTAAAAATTTATTCAATCATTTTGAACATAGGTTTCTGGTTCTGTTTTCCTGATGAGACGATTAATGTTCAATACATTTCTAAGTATGCATAATTTAAAAATATTCTAATATATGCAAGAAAGCCAATAATAAATGTGTTTTTAAATAAAGCAAAGATTACAGGGAAAAAAATAATGACTATCAGACTACTATAACAGATGATATCGATGATTCAAATCAATCTATTTATCAGTCATTTGCAAGATCTTTAGAATTATTTTAAAGAACTTCTACTATTTAAGAAAAAATAACTTTGGCAATAAGATATATATTTCTAGAAATTAAAGAAAATTATACTTCTGCCTCATATTAAAACAATTTTGTGTAAATTATAAGCTTAGTAACAATATAATTGTATGTATTACTTTCATTTACTAAAATTAATGTTTTGAAATATCTAAAATATCTAAAGTTTAAAATCAATTTTTAAAAATACTAGTATCACATTTTAAATCAACACAAATTAAGTATAATCATAGGCTGAAAACTTACTGTCTTTTATTTGTTGAGTAGTAACTCAGTGCTGATGAGAGCTTTCTTTATGAGATCCTATACATGATAAATTACCTTGAGGTTATTAGTGTGGTCTTAGACATTCTTTAGTAGAGACGCATTGCACATCGGTGCTTCCACAGTTGGCAAGTCTCAAGATACTCAATGAGAATTCTCTCTAAACAAATCCTTAGAGGACATTTTCTTCTACTATGATGCATTTTTCTTTGAAATAACAGAAATCGAACTATTGTTGGTAATTGAGTTTAAAATGACTTAAGTTGAAACCTAATTTGCATTCACCTAACAAAGCGGACACTCTCCATGAGTTATATTACTCAGATTAACACAACGTAAAATGGTATGTTCTCAATAAATGTATGCACATCTATCGAATATGTAGGTTCAAATGAGATATGACTGGGTAATTGCTTTGAACACTATAAAACTCAAGTATGAGGCAATTTCCTTCTTTCATGCTTCCAAAATGTGCATTGATTTTCACACAGTACCTTGCCATTTTATTCATGTGCCATATAGATATAAAGGAGCTCTTTCCATCTCTTGAATATTTGTCTATTACTTTCTACCTCAAAGTCTGAGTGTATTTTCCTTATTTTTCCCTTGGTTCATGCCTGCTGATTATTCAAGTCATACATAGATACAGCTTTTTTGGAGAAGCTTTCTTTCAATCTTAAGGTCAAGTTAACACACTCATTGTACAGTCTCATGCACTCATCTATGATGCTAGCCATAACTCTGGAAATATTAATATCTGTTTATTTCACTAGATATTTACACATTCTGTACAAAGCACCTAGCTTACTACTTGGCACATACAGACTGAACAATAAAGAGCTAAGAGATAAAATAATGAAACAATTACCGAAAGATACAATAAAGCAGGGGTGTATAATAAGTAACTAAAATTACTATAAAGAAATGAAAGAAAACCTGCATTTCTTCTATCCTAGTCCATCAAGTACAAACTGTTTTTAAATATTTTTATCTTATTGTTTATTTATTTACTTTGAGTTCCAGGTTACATATGTATTATGTGCAGGTTTGTTACATAGGTAAACGTGTGCCATGGCAATTGCCTCACCTATCAAACCGTCACCTAGGTATGAAGCCCAGCTCACATAAGCTATATACACCATGGAATACTATGCAGGCAGAAAAAGGAGTGAGATCATGTCTTTTGCAGGGAAAGGGATAGAGCTGGAAGTCATTATCCTCAGCAAACTAACACAGGAACAGAAAACCAGTGCCACAGGTTCTCACTTATAAGTGGGAGCTGAACAGTGTGAACACAGACACAGGGAAGGGAACAACACACGCTGTTTTTAAATGTTTTTATGGTCTATTTTGTTTTAAAAATTTGTGACTCTTTGTTAGGTTTTTCCTGAGTATTACAAAATTGCAAAGGAAATCCAAAGACTGAACTTTCTTGTCCTAAAAAGTAATTGCAATAATCAAAAATTATTTTTTAATAGAGACAGGGCCTCACTCTGTCACCCAGGGTGGAGTACAGTGGCACCAAAACATTTTTTTATACAAACATTGCACCAAAACCATATACGCCGCCCTTGAGGTCAACAGTGACTTAAGTTTTGATTTTTCAGTTTACCTTAATGCATACAAATGGTAGACTAAAGAAAGTGTTGAGTTAGGAATAGTGACTATGAACACAGGAGAAATGAAATTTATTGAAGGGTAAGAAAGGATCTGTATACAAAGCTGGTGGATAAATGTTTTATGATATTATAAAAATATGTACATAATATTTATTCCAAGTTATCAAAATTGCGTGATATTGTGTGTGTATTTTCTTAAAACAGTCACCTGAGTAATATATTTTAGAAATTGTTAATCAAAATTATTTAAAAAGCAAAATATTTTAAAATATCTTATTAAAAATAGCCTCTACATGTTATGAAATTGTTTCAAATTTTAGCTGTGATGATGGTAGTCATATGAATCTACATATGTTCTAAAATTGCATAGAAGTAAATACACACACATACTCACACATTGTATGTAAAACTGGTGAAATCTCAGATAAAGTCAATTTTCTGATTTGATATTGTACTACAGTTCTACAAGACATTACAGTTGAATGAACGTATAAGAAGTATCTCTGTTATTTCTTACAACAGCAAGTGAATTTATAATTATCTCAAAATTTGAGGGTTTCTTTTAAAATTCCACATGCACACTATAAATTCATTGAGGACATGGACTCAGTCTGATTCAACATCATATACTAACGTCTAACAAAGTGCCTTTTACATTGTAGCAAACAAATATATAGTTGTTGAATATGTACATAAATACCCTAGATAATTCATACATGTGTGTTTTCATATGTATACACATATAAATTATTTTATTATTTTTTAAAAAAGAAAGAAAAAACCAACACTACCAGTAGCACCACCAACAACAATAAAATACAACACTAAGATTGTAATGTTTTTATACAACTTAACATAAACTGTTGCATTTTGCTAGAGCAGAGCTTATGTTTCAATGGTGGGACAAAATATTTATAATGACTCTATGTAGATTAAAATGAGAAACCTTAGCTATCTTTCTGTTATTTTTAATTTTTATTATCATTATTATGTTTCCTCATGTAAAAACCTCCCTCAAGTATATTGCAGTAATTTACTTTATCAGCACAATATTTTTGGCATTTTATATGTTCAGATTATTAGTAATAGCACTTATTGGTATCATTAGGCATCAATTTTATGGACCTTAATATTGAAAATTAGATCACAACCTCTAGTGTAAAGCATTTTTTCTGTTAACTCTTTATCTTTTGGAAACAATGATTATCTAAGTTTGTTCACTGTTCCAATTTCATGCAAATCAGGGATGTTTAAACTTTTTATGTCCCTGGGCCACATTGGAAGGATTGTCTTAGGCCACACATAAAATACACTAATGATAACTGATTAACTCAAAAAAAAAAAAAAATCTCATCATGTTTTAAGAGATTTTATGAATTTGTGTTTGGCCTTATTCAAAGCTGTCCTGGGATACATGTGGCTCACGGGCTGCGGGTGGACAAGCTCGACGTAAATAATCAAAATGATGCTATCGTACTAGGAGTCATTTTTCAAAGCTTTATTTTCTTGTAATGTCCTTCATTAGAAAAATTATAAACTCTACAATAAAACCATAACAAAAAAATTATAAAATTATTCACTAGGTTCCTGTTTATCATATCCTCATTGTAAGGATGATTCTTGTGTCATGTTGATCTCTTTATTTATAAGAATTTTTTCTGCTAACCTAAAGACGGTACAGATTTGCTCATATCTCTGCACTGCTATTGTTTTATTGAAAAATTATGTAATAATTATTCAAGAATATAGATGTTAGATAAACATTATGAAATATTCCTAATACATTTTTGAGTATTATTTAAAATGAACATTAACAGGCCCTTGAAATTTTTAATTTTGAATATATTTTTCAAAATGAATCAGAATGAAAGAATAATAATGTGATCGTATCTGCCTATCAAGCAAGCTAAAAGGGGGCAATAGGGAGCTATTTCTATGTAGTGGAATGAGGGCAGATAGGATTTCGTATTTTCCTCCATAGAACTAATTTATAATCCACACACATATGCATATATGATAGAGACTGTGCAATATGTATTTTACATACTTAATACATATTTTACTTATAAATGTTTTATACATCTTTATATGTTTATTTAAATATGCTTGTATATGTGCATATGATACAGAGAAAATAAAAATTGATAACTTCTGTTTTTTTTTTTTTTTTGAGACAGAATCTCACTCTGTTGACCAGGCTGGAGTGCAGTGGTGCGATCCTGGCTCACTGCAAGCTCCGCCTCCTGGGTTCACGCCATTCTCCTGCCTCAGCCTCCCGAGTAGCTGGGACTACAGGCACCCGCCACCACGCCCGGCTAATTTTTTGTAGTTTTAGTAGAGATGGGGTTTCACTGTGTTAGCCAGGATGGTCTCGATCTCCTGACCTCATGATCCACCTGCCTCAGCCTCCCAAAGTGCTGGGATTACAGGTGTGTGCCACCGTGCCTGGCCAAAAATTGATAACTTCTTATCACATATCAGAATTCTAGTAATGTAAATTATATTTTTAATGTATTGAAAGTTCAAACACTTAATCAAATCAGAATCCTCTTAAAGTAGACATTTCAATTATGAAGTCAATTTAAAATGTTATTGTTGCAAAAATTCCTGGCATGTGATGGATAATTTTAGTAATATTCATGTATTTAATTAGAGTAAGAATATTGATATTTTCTTCAACTGCCTAGCAGTATTACACATAAACAAATTAAAGTTGCCATCCATTGAGAATGGTTACTGAATGTATCTAAATAAGGTTAACTCTGCATTACCTTGCTTATTAATCAACACCCTTATTGGAAATGGAGGAATAATAAAGATAAAGATTAATCTTTGATTATGTCTGGTACCTAGAAGACAAATTGTTTTTAGATTTTGAAACAATACACACTTTGGTTATCATGAAAACTTTAAAATATTACTTAAAGGAAACCAAAGTGACAAAACAATTTATTTGACTAGGTCAACAGCTGCACCACTTTGATAAGCCCTAATAAAGGGAAATTGCAACACAGGCATCTTGCTGTTTTTGCCTTGATATTCCAAATGGGGAAATTCATTTTATGCCAATAGGCACTGTTGAAACCTTACTCAGTTTCTCTGCCAATATGATAATTTGCATAACATTACCCACAATGCCTCACATTGTGATTTTGCTTTGAAACAGATTTAATTGAGCCTTGCTGAGCTGCATTAATGTGTCTGTTTAAATTGAGCAAACCTAATTATCTCACATGAAAGTTATGCCACCTCTGGTGCGACAAAGCTAATGCAATTAAAGTCTGCCAGATGTATTAATTGAGTATTGTAAACATGCATTCTATCTGGTAGAGAACAGTTTATTATACATCAGGGACTGGACAGTTTGTAACCAACTACAATATAGCTTTCTATGTCAAAATTAGCTTTAGTACAAAGATCTATAAAACCCAGAATCAAAGGGATACCATATGTCTTAGGGGTTAATATCTGTGTGGATTTAGCATGTTATATCTTTAACATTTTGGTTCTATACTTTGAAAACCCAATTTTCTGAAGCATTCATAATGAACTTTAGCTCTTCATGGTCTCCTAAAAAACATTAAAATCAAAAGGGCCATCACAAATCTTTACTATTCTACTTTTACACAGTTGTTCCTTTATGTTTTAAAGATAGAATCGGAGACAGTTTTCTTTAAAAAATAGTATTTCAAAAATAATGAGGCAAAGTACAAAATGGAAAGAAAAATATTGTACTTAAACCTCTCTATACGTAATAAAAAAGAAACAGAAGACAGGACCAAACATTACTAAACTATATTATAAAATAATATAACAGGTCAAGTAATCTTTGAGATGACTGGCAGGTCACAATTTTAAAATCAATTTTATTTGCTATTGTATCAGTCACATTTATTGTGAAATGTTGAACAAACATATCAAAACATTGATCTTGTAGAACTTTGTAAATACAAATTTAATGTAGCCTGACAATAGGAAGAAAGATGACAGCAAATATGAGGTTTACTTATGTGTATTTCCTTTTCTTAAACCTTCAATTAAAATATATTTTATATAAATAGAATGATGTTTTCCTTAAACAGTCAGAAGCCTTCTACTCTAATAGAAATTTATATTTTTAAAATGTCAGGATAAACATATATTAAAAATATTTGTATATAACAAACTGCCATTTTTAAAATTCATGGTTGCAGAAATTAAACATAAAGAAAACAAAGATTAAGGTTTCATTTTGGTATTTGTTTTGGGTTTCAGTGTTTCATTTTCATTAATTTAAATCAATTATAAAGATTAGAAATACAGACTGAAAGAAAATTCTTCTTCTTTTAATTAGACATGTTAAAATTTATTTTATTAATCCAAAGACTAAAGCAATGGGATGTGTAATTACTTTATAAGCATAAAATTTTAAGTAGCAATAAAGACATTGGAATAATTTTTTTATAGTCATTTATATCGTGTCTCAGAGATACAGGCTTTAAAATATCTTTGTTGATGAATTTGTGGAACACATAAACATACAAAAATAGGAAATCTTTCAAGAGTCATTCACAAAAAGTATAGTATGCATCATTTATTTAAAGGATAATCATATCTCCAAATAAATATTCCATGAATTCCATAAAATATGAAGAGTGTAAACAGAGTATGGTGTTTTAACATAACTGCTTAGGGTCATAAAATATATGACCAGTGACTTATTAAAATAAAATATTTGTTCACCATACCCATGAAATACCCAATTATGTGACCAAGTGTAAAGACTCAATGAGGACTAAGTAGGAATATACCCTTTTTATAATAAACTTGGTACAAACAATTTGTAAAATCATTGCTGTAAGTTTTGTATTTTTAGAGTATACACAGACCTCTTAAAATAGGTCCCATGATATAACCTACCTACTGGCCATTTTTTCTTCGCAATATTCATTCTTTCTTTACATCTATCCAGCTTAACCAATTGCCTTTCTCTTAATAGAACTTCCATTTCTTCCATCTGCAGATTGCATTTGCTCCCTCTGCACCTAAATACTATGAACCATTCAAGTCACAGCCTAGTGGTTACATTTTATGTGCAGTTTCCTGGATTAACCCAAACTAACATAGTGCTCTAGACTGGACTGGATGCTCCCCTTTTTGTTATCAGAGCACCCTGTGTGTTTTTATTACAGCACTGAACATATGTATGTAATATATATTACATATTTTGTAATAGCTCTCCTCTGCATGTTATGCTAACACTGAGCATCATGATGGCACAAGCCACATTCCTCATCTCTATATTTCAAGTTCATATAACAAATTTCAGCAAATATTCAGCATTTTCTAATTTGCTGTAAAATACAGGAGTTTACAGAAGCTCAGTCCTCCCCTTTCAATGAACAAATATTCTATAACACACACAAAAAAATTGCAAAATTCAGTTTTACTGTATCACAAGCAGGTAATCACTCCTTAGCAACCCTTTACTATGAAAAATCCCTGTCACAGGAATACTTTTCAGTCACGATGTAGACAAACAACAACAACAACAAACTCTTCAAAATATCTAAAGAGGTTTATTCTGAGCCAGCATGAGTGACCATGCCCCAGGAAATGTCTCAAGAGGTCCAGAAAAAGTGTACAAGAGACAGTCCAGTTGCAGATTAGTTTTACACATTTGAGAGAAATGAGAATTGTAGGTAAAATTATAAATTAATACATGAAAGATATATATCGATTTGGCCCAAAGAAGTGAGATATCTTGAAGAGCAAGGGTTTACAGGTCACAGACACATTCAAATATGTTCTGATTGCCACTTGGTTGAAAGAGTTAAGCTGTCTCTAAAAACTTGAAGTCAGTAGAAAGAAATGCAAGAGTTAAGATAGGGGTTGTTGTGGAAACCAAGGTTTTTGTTATGAAGATGAAGCATCCAGGTAACAGACTACAGACAGAATGGATACTAACTGCCTCCTTTTGAAAGGTATCAGACTCTTAGTTAATATCTCCTAGATTCAGGAAAGGCCTTACTGTATTAATGGAGATTTCCTACAGATGAAATTTTCTCTCACAAAAGATTGCTTTGCAGAGTCATTCAAATTATATTACAAAAACATATTTTGGGGTAAAATATTTTGACTTCCTTCAGGATCAGCTATCTGGCAGGTGATGCTATATTGGAGTCACGTTTGAATTTAGTATTTTATTGCCAGAGAGTCTGTTCTGTCAGTCTTATAATATCTCTTTTAAAGTTAATGCTGGTCATTTGTGCTTAAACTACAAAAAAGGAAGGAGTATAGCAAGGTGTGTTCGACCTCCCTTCCATCATGGCTAGGCATTCAGTTTTTCATTTTCTCTTTGATTCCTTTGGTCCAGAGATCCATTCAGTCAGTCGGGAGGCTTAGGATTTTATTTTTGACTTACAAACTCATCTCTACAAACCCCATCTCTACATCCATTCTCACACAACTTCCCAGGTGTGAGTCCAGAAATCTTTATAAATGTTAGCATTCTTAGCTCCAGGTGCACTAATCCCCTATATCAAGTCTCTAATTCTATAGCTAAAATAAAATCTGTATCTTCTTATTTGACTTTCTCTTCCAACTTGAGTTTTATCACTCAAAGTTATCAAAGTTATCAAAGGAAGATGACAGCCTGCCCTTTCACTTAACAAAGTTGTTTTTAGAGACAGTATACGTATTCAATCAGTATTAAGAAAAGGCGTTCAGATTATAGAGGTATCTTTCCTGCTTTTTAACTAATGACTCCTCCTTTCTGTGCTAAGGTAATCCCTTTCTCTACCACTGGGACTCTTCATGTTAAGAATCACTATCAGTTACTTCTTATGTCTCCAGGGGAACAAGTGCCAATCTCAATCAAATGTCCTGTTTTAGTCATCCTCTGACAGAAGAGAAAGTAGGAGAGCAGAGAACATGTTGAAATTTCTTTCATCACACTTGCTTATTTCTCTTTTAAAAGAAGGACCTCAGATAAGTAAAATTTAGCAGACTTTAATTGAACAAAGAACAATTCATGAATTAGGCAGCCTCCTGAGCCAGAGCAGGCTCAGAGTCCAGTTCAATCATGTGGAAGAAGATTTATGGACATAAAAAGAAAAGTGATTTATGGAAAATGAAAGTAGGTACAGAAACAGCCAGATTGGTTACGGTTTGGCCTTATTTGAACATGGTTTGAAAAGTACATCACCCTCAATTGGCTGAAATGTTGTAATTAACACAAGAGTAGGTTACAGTCTGTTTATGCTTCCAATTAGGTGGCAGTTCACTATGTACAGAGAAATCTTTAGGCGGAACTTAAAATATGTAAGGATGCAACTTTAGGCTAAATTTAATTTTACAATTACCCTTTTGGTCATCTTCTCAATTTTAAGAGATAGACCAAAACTTTAGGTATTGATGTCACTCTGTTACCATCATAAATGTGTTTATTTGGTCTCAAATTCCACTGGGAAATAACAGGACAATGGTTTTTTAGTGTGGGAAAAAAGATGGTTTGATATGGTTTGACTTTGTGTCTCCACCCAAATCTCCTCTTGTAGCTCTGATAATTCCTATGTGTAGTGGGAGGGACCCAGCGGGAGTTGATTGAATCGTGGGCTTAGGTCTTTCCCATGCTGCTTTCATGATAGTGAGTGGGTCTCATGAGGTATGATTATTTTAAAAATGGCAGTTTTCCTGCACAAGCTCTCTTTTTGCCTGCTGCCATCCATGTAAGACATGATTGGTCCTCCTTGCCTTCCTCCATGATTGTGAGGGTTCTCCAGCCATATGGAACTGTAATTCCATTAAACCTCTTTCTTTTGTAAATTGCCAGTCTTAAATATGTCTTTATCAGCAATGTGAAAATAGACTAATACAGACTTCAAGTTATTTTTTGTAAGAGTTAGATGGGTTCTTCTTGTGCTGGAATCACCTGTTTTTTGAAGAAAAAAAAAAAAAAGCTGGTTTGTTTTAGGATCTATCTTTTGCCTTAAAGATTCAGTTTAATTATGTCACATTTGGCATGGATGACTTTATGTTAGTTTGGTCTTGTCTGTTTGGGCCTAGCACATGAGCTCAGTTAAAAACGATGGCCTCCCATGATTTTATTTAAAAATTCCCACCTTTTGATCAGGTTATCTCTTAGGTTACAGTGTAGTAAAATCTTAGGGCATAGTGCTCCCTCAGTTTCCATTATTTGGGGTTTCCAGTCTCAGTATGTCTTTCAGAAGTTACTGTGTCCTCATGGCCACACATTTATTTGAGTTTCGTCATTCCAGTCAAAGACAGACCATTTGACATCCTAGAGATGGCTGCATTCAAATATTTAAAACTGTAGCCCATTAGACTATATTCTTGATTTTGAGACTACTATTCTTAATTCTTGAGACTACTATTATGATTATCTAGAGGATAACACCAAGCGTTTGGAGTATGCTCCTTAGCAAAAGTCCCTGTGAATGAAACCAACTAAAATCAAATGGATCAAAGAATGAGCTAAAGAGTCAACTTATTTTAAACAAGCAGCTTGTTCATTACCTCTTTACAACTGAATCGCTATAATACCTGATGTATTCCTCTATGTGCAACTAAAAGCATCAGTAACTACACAGCTACTTCTGTTTAGTCAGCAAGTAATCTACAGGAATTCTATTATATAGCACAATTTTAGCAAGGGAACTTAAAATACATTGTGCTACCGTAGTCTTTTCAGTAGAATCTTCTATAGAGCCTATTATGAGGGATAAATTTCTAATCACTGCCATAGTTACTCCAAACCATAGAGAAAGAGACCTAACAAATGATGCCTATCCAGAAGAGTGAAGGCCTCCTGGCAATGTTCTTTTTAACCTGTGATGTGGGTTAATGGGAGTGGATCAGTGTTCTTTTTCTGACTGATTATAAAGCAGCAAAGGTACTATTAAAATTTCTTTCCCACATTGGCCTTTCCTCTTCCATCTGTCAAGGTGGAAGTTTATCCATGTATAAAATTGGTTGTGAAATCCTCCAAAAATAAAAGTATACCCCATGAGAGCACACAAGAGATCCCTTTTTCAGTTCTACATTCATAAAGGCATAGGCAATGGAAACATTGAGAGATAAGAGTCTCATTATAGCAGAGAAGTTATGACTTATGACCTTAGGAAAAGGCTATTCATGTCTGGGATGTCATCTACTTCTAGGGAGAAATTTTCCTGGCTAGTTTTAACTTAAGGTCTCTGATAGGGATATAGTTTCCAGAGTCTGGAGGGGCTCTTCTGAGTTGTGAGATTATAAACCCAAGGTCCAATGTCCAGGACATTTTGCTGCAGTGTGGATGGCAAGCGTGGTCTTTCTCTGATGTCAATCTCAGAAGACCCAATCTCCAGGTTCTAGATTGTGAAAAGTTTGATTATCTTCAGTTAGTGGACCACAAAAAGCTTTCTTTCACTGGTTAAAATACACTTTGGCATGATGCATTAAAGCCTTTAGCTATATTAGAGTTTAAGAGTAAAAGATACATGAATTTCTATTATTTGGTTGCATGGACCTTCCAGTGACTATTTCATTTGAGATCAACTTATATATTCCACTGGAAGTGGATCTGATTACCATTAATTTACAATACTTTTTACCAAGACAATACAGTCAATGCAGCTAGCTTTGCCTAATGCTACTGTATTTATAATATCCTACTTAACTGTTTTACAACTTGTCTAGTAAAACAAGTACTTTTATCACTGGAGATTTCTCCAGGAATGTCCCATGAGGAAAACATATTTCCTAATAACCTTGTAGCTACTATTATAATATCAGCCCTCTTGCATCAAAAACTTTTATACAAACAGAAATATGCATTGAAATGACAACTGAATACAATTCCTTCATAAATATTTAACCCGTCAGGTAGCAAAGTATGCCTAAAGTTTTGATCATTGGCCCAGTATTATGGGATTGTAAAACCAAACATTGGTCATAAATTATTTTAGCAACTTGAAATAGTCACTGCAACTATATATTTACATATATTTTGGACTACTTTATCTGTTCCATGATGAGTCATGAAATTCAGAGTTTTTAGTAATGGAAAATTTAAGGACTCAGGAAATACCAGGTGGCCATAAAGGCTCTCCAAGGATCCATGCTTAACCCTGGGCATAAATCCTAAATATCAATTTTGTTTTTTCTAACTTAGGTGTATAGCACTGTTTTTTTAGATGGGTCACCATAGATAATTTGACTTGGAACATTGAATTCATTCAAATTGCCCATCTTAACAATTTTGGTACTGGCTGATTTAACATGAAAATGTGACAAAGTATTTTCTTGGCATTCAATTAATCCTTATACTACTTGGTTTACCAGTCTATCCTTTTATTGGAGTTTTGGGAATCCTTACTGAGTCTAAATGATATGATCCTAAAGTTTTCAAAAACTTGTACCCAAGAGTGCTTTCCAGAATCTTTTCTATCTTTTCATGAACCTCCTTAAAGATACAATGCTCTAGGATTTTGCTTGCTTGTGAAGTTTTCAGAAATTGCATCACAATTAAGCAAGTAACTGTGGAAATGACTTTAAATGGGCATAATATTACAATTCATAGGAAAATTTGGTTATTTCTGTGGCCTATAATAATGTAATATAATAACAATAATTGTGACTGATAGTACGTACCCAAACATATCAAAATTTTAGAAATCTCATACAATTTTTGAACATAGATGAATAACACATTTAATAAAATATAACTCAAAGAAGATTAAACATTTATTATTTGGAAATGCATTTCATATAATTTAACATATCAAATTATATTTTTTATCTCTCTTTTGGATGTTTCAGGGGCCCTCTGTTGCATTCCAAAGTTAGAATTGAAAAAAAGACCTACTTTTTAGGTTGAAATTTGATTTTTGGAAGCCTCTCAAATATGTCAGAATGACAGCAGCTGGAGGCAGCCAAATGCCCAAGCAGATAGGGAGGGGTCCCTGGTGAAATCTCACCTCCAAGCTGAAGACCTCCAAGCTGAAGACAGTTTAAAACCCAAAAGCCAAGCTAAAAGTTAAACCCTTGGACTGAATTGAGAACTTCTCTTACAGTTGGTGTGCTTTCCTCTGATTGATGCCCATCCTTCATTTATTTAAAATATACCTACCCTTTCCTAATTGGTTTTCTATACTGTTGTGCTCACCTTTAAGTGGTATCTTTGCTTTAAGCTTTTTTTGAATACTCACAAACCAATCAGAAACTCCCCATTCTGAGTATGTAAAAGGCCCTGGACTCAGCCATGCAGAAGACTTTCTCACCTTTGGGTAGGGGAACCACACCCCACACTCCCTCTTTCCTGAGAGCTTCCCTCTTGCTTAATAATTTTCACTCCACTCACTCTCCAGTGTTTGTGCACCTAAGTCTTCCTGGTTGTGAGACAAGAACTCAGACCTAGCTGAGCTAAGGAGCAGAAAGACTGCAAAAAAAAGGTTTAAACACTTAATCAAAGTGGAATCACAGGTCACTATAAAATAATAGTGATTCATTTTGCCAAAATGTTAAAAGATTTTTAAAAACAAAAATCTTTATGCTTTAATAGGTGACTCAGTTTTCTAAATATTCTAAAAACCCAAGAGAGATAAAATGAGACAGAATCTGCCTCTTTTTCTATCTTCACTCTTTTTTTTTTTATTGTTTGCAATTTACTCAAAATGTGAACAGAAGTATTTTACTGACACTTATTAACACTTCATATAATTTTTGTTCAACAGAGAAAAATACGTTTTACTTTAGTATTTATATATAATCAATAAAGTCAATTTTAGTAAAACTGCATAAATAAATTAATTAAATCTCTGTTAATTTTGGCCATACCAGATTATCTTATGATAATACAAAAGGTTTATGCCTTTTGTAATCTCTTATAATTTAAATTTTTTCAACTTTTTATGTTTCAGTTTTATTTAAACATTTTGTATTTTTTCTATCTGAAACAACCTTTAAGTAACTTCAAACTAGATAAAAATTTTTAACAAACACACATTTTTAGGCCTTTACAACTTTTCTAATCAAAAGTATATCTTGCTTTTGTTTGCATACTCTCTACAAAGAATTTTCTAATCTCTAATAGTTTTAATTATACATATTAACTACATTAACTCTTAGTAAACTTAATTTAAAAAAAAATCCCTAGGAAGTAATTCTGAATGGTTATATATCAGGATTTGTAGAACAAACAATTGTATAATTTTATAGAAAAATGTTTCATAAAATTTTGTTTATTTACAGATGTAAATATAAATAGCTTTTCTATGCCATATAAAAATAATTGGCCAAGGTATTAAACTTTAACTTATTTTAAATAATTAATAATTTAGTATTTTACAAATGACTCAGATATTTTTATTATTTAATTTTCCATAACATGACTTTAAGATTTTTGAATTACTACAAATAATTTTGAAACTATGACACAAGTACCTTTCCCAATGTCATTTTCAGTAATCCTGGGTCTCAGGTGGCCATGTGGCATTCCAGATACCAATGAGGGTCACTGCCTGTCTAAGTCCTGAATTTACATATCAGCTGTAGAGCTCAGGACCTGAAAAACAGAGCTGTAAAGACTATGCCTGGAGGATTCAACCCCTCCTAAAATAGCCAAGAGGCAATGCTGAGTCATGAAAGAAGCGGCCATACTTGGCTTGATTCTGCATTGAAGCTTCTGTTCTTGGCACTGAGGACATTGTAAGTGCCCAAGTGGTTCATCTTGCCCACTGCCTAGACAGACCCAATTCATCAAGACTGGGGAATTGCAACAGAGAAGGAGTAATTCACACAGAGCTGGTCGTGTGGGAGACCAGAGCTTTATTATTACTCAAATCACTCTCCTCAAGCATTCAGGGAGCAGAGTTTGTATGGGTAACTTGGTGCATGGGGGGAAGCCAGTGAGCCAGGAATGCTGATTGGTCAGGGATGAAATCACGGGGAGTCAAAGCTGTCTTCTTGAGCTGAGTCAGTTCCTGGGTGGGGGCCACAAGATCAGACGAGCCAGTTTATTGATCTGGGTGGTGCCTGCTGATCAAACAAGTGCAGGGGCTGCAAAATATCTCAAACACTAATCTTAGGAGCAGTTTAGGGAGAGTCAGAATCTTCTAGCCTCCATCTACATGACTCCTAAATCATAATTTCCAATCTTGCGGCTACTGTTATTCCTACAAAGGCAATCTAGTTTCCAGGCAAGAAGGAAGTCTGCTTTGGGAAACAGCTGTTACTGTCTTTGTTTAAAATATAAACTATAAACTGCCGGGTCTGACATGCAGACCCTGACCAAGCGATGGATGAAAGACGTACACTGACACAGATAATTTTGCCTGTCGGCATGGCTAAGGGGCTCTGCTGCCAGAGTCTATAGTGACCTCAATACAGCCGGCAACGTTCACATTTATTTCATACAGATTAAATGACAAAGGCCTCAAGTAAACAAACAAAAAATTTACCTAGAGACTAATTAGCATCGCCAACCCACCAAGTAGAGAGCAGTCATGCACCCACAGATGATCAAAGGTTGATCTTAGGATCACATGAGTAAGCAAGCTAGTTAGATAAACTCCCCTACATTCCTTTGTTATTTGCTTTTTACTATTAGGTCAAGGTAAGAGGATCAGGCTGCCTTCAGCCATAACCCTTTCCCAAAGCTTTTGTAAAACCTTCTGGCCTTCCAAGAATGTTTGCACCTTTCTACAATTTTTCTCACCACCCTGACTGAACTCCTACATCTCCCTCTTTCTGTTTTCAGCATCATGTTTTGTTGATTGAAGAGTACAGATGTATGTAGCAACAGGTCTGTCAGATAAGGTGTTCACTGCTTGTATTCTGGCTTTGCATCCTAGAATTAGTAATTAACATAAGACAAACATGAGTATGATTAGCAACATCATTTTCCAATCAAGGAGTGACCCCCCCCCGCAGGAGTGGGGGTCTATCCAGGAGAGATAATCTCGCACACCCTTCCATATGGCTGTTTGTTGGGTGTGTAAATCTATGACACTTAGGGATTCTAGAATTTTAGTTTTAAGTTGTTTCATGTCTGCTGTTAAATTGTCATGAAAGGTTCCCCAGAGGTGTGATCACCTTATCCCAAGTATGTATTGATTGATTCCATGGTAGAGAAGTGACACAGATATGTTTGTGCTCCCAGTTGCAGTTTAATTGCTGTAAGAATGCCAGTGTATCCTGTCGCTCCCCTACATATTCTGAAGCTGCCTCAAGGGTTTGTAAACATGCAACAATCTTTTGATCTCTACCCTGCTGTAAGAGAAGTTCATTAAACACATTTCTGGCCAAATTATCTACAAAAGTAGCTGTTTGTATTGATTCAGTAATAGATGCTGCAGCACACTAGCAGTTGCTAGCATGACTATGGGTGAGACTATAAAGACTACAAGTGTAACTATTACTCTTTTGTGTCTGACCTGTGACAGGGCAACTTCTAAAGTGGCCTCGGCAGAGTATTCTTGCCAATTGCATCTTAAATTGACTGGTAGGAAAGCCTCAGATTGTCTTCTCAATACTATGACACTAGTAATATTTAAATTAGATATATTATAACTATAGATACAAGAGGCAAACCAAGCCTGTCCCTGCACTCGGGTAACAAATGTGGAGCTTTGGGGTGTAATAGAAATATTGGTTCCCATAAGGAAAACATACGGATGGGTAGTGCAAATCAGACACTGATCAGTGTAATTATGAAAAAAGATTATAGTATAATTGTGACTGGAATTATGTTATGTCACATGCCAGGTGTTAAGGGAGGTGCTAAGATGTCCCAGGAGTCATAAAGTGTCTTGAGGTGGCATGGACTTTCCTTAGGGCCTGGGATATCTCATCCACCTTTCAGCCCAAATTATAAAGAAATGGGCCATGGCTACAAAACTGTCATTAATGCCATGATAGATGCAGACATCAGTATGATCACTGTGTAAATGGCTGGGGTCTCCAGTCTAAGATATTATAAGTACCCAACTGGAGGCTACATACCAGCCTGTTCCCTGTGATAGACCTCCCAGCCAAAGTGAAATCCATTTCTTTCCTGGCTTTGTTCTTTGGCACAGGAAGGAATGTTTGGGAGAGTTGCATTGATTGGATTGCCCAGTTTGAGGCTACCTGTGACTAAGACTGTTAAGGCTTTTCCTTTTCCATGATGTAGCCATAATTGTGTTTGAGCAGGTACACAGTAAGGGTTAGAACTTTTATAACTTACACACAGTGGGAGGATAGTGGAGTAATATGTAGTGTTACCTGGCATCTTAGTCCAATGTGTACCATTAATGAGGGACCCCACTGGGGGTAAATCTATCTCTTCCAGCCAAGCAGTTACGTTATTAGAGGTTGGGAAGGGAGTGTCTGCCCAGGTGTCAGGGTGAAAGAAAGGCAGATCTAAGATACGAGCCCAACAGAGTGTGGCAGGTACAGTTTGCAGACAAAGCAAGAGCATAAAAAGGAATAGTACCCTACCCGAGTTGCAACGTACAACAGCATAGCAAGGAACAAATTACTGGAGTGAATGGTGTCTGTGGCCGGAGAAGGAGTTTCTCAGCCTCCTGGGTTGTCCTCTTCAGCATCCCCCAGGTAATGTCTGGGACTTTGTTGTACGTGGAAACTGCATTGTCTGGGGTTGTGGGTCCTATAGGGTCAGTTCCTTCATTTCTGGTACCAGGTTGGCTCCTAGCCATGCCATGGTATGGTTTAATGCATCGTTCTGGAATCCAAACAGGAACTGAGGGGGTGTGAACATATGAACATAAGCATATCCTCTTCCCCATGTTAACAATTCCTTTGGACCACACCATACATTACTGTTTACATCTTTCCGTAAAACTGCTGCTTTTATGTCTTGAGAGGTTTTAGCAAAGTGATTTTTAACAGCTGATTGAAATTTATCATCTAAATTTTTAAAATTAAGGGTAAATGAGGCTTGTGCCAATAATGTTGCAGAGTCCTTACTCATATTCTCCCTTTTTTGTTTTTTGAGCATATTTTTAAGGGTGGAGTGGGTACATTCTACTATGGCCTGTCCTTGGGGGTTATAAGGGATGCCTGTGGAATGTTGGATGGTCCACGTGTGACAAAATTGTTGAAATTGTGAGCTGACATAAGCCAGACCATTATCAGTTTTAATTTGTGTGGGCCACCCCATAAATGCAAAAGTTAAAAAGAAGATGTTTAATGACATATCAGGTGGACTCTCCCTTTAAAGGCTACTGTTCTACCCAAATAAGATTTTAAGAGAGCCACATTATGGGGTAGGGGAGGAATAATGCCATTATAAGAAAAGGGTTTGCTGTTCACATAATTCATCAAATTCTGCCCTCCAGAGGAGATATTGACTGGCATTTACAGCTGTTTTAGCCAGCACTGACCAGTCCCAAGGAGTCATACAGAAGTCTGCTATGGCCTCAATTAATTCTTTCATAAAAGGGCTAGCAGCTTCATTATCTCTAATGCTTTTCCTGATCTCTTTATGTGCTTAATTGCCTTGTTGATCTTGCATTACTGGACAGGCTAAGAGCTCCACTTCTAATGCTGCTTGCCATAGCTGTGGTGAATCCCTTGATTTGTTTTCCAATTTATTGGAGGAGGGGGCTCAGGCAAAACCTCCATTTCCACTTTGTTATTTTGGCCTGGTGATAGCAGGGCTGATGGATAAGGAGGTGGTAAGGTAGGTGATGGTTCCTCCTCCTTCCCCTTATTAGGCTCTTCTATGTATAACAGGGCCAGAGTTGCCCTAACTAAAGCCCGTAACGTTAGAGATGTTACTGGGGCCCATTGCCCTTGCACATGATGTTGTTTAAGATTTCTCCCCACTTGTTCCCAGAGCTCTATGTCTAGCATATCTTCTTCTGGAACCATGGGTTTTGGGATACAACAGTTTGCATTAGGTCCCTTAATTGAGCCTGTGAAACTGAGGCTCCACTACCTTTAAGAAGCTGTTTTAATAATTTTATATACTGTTTCTGTTGAACTGATAACTGTTGCCCCAGGATGAAACTCTAGCCTGAACAATTCCCTTTATATTGGAAATTCCAAGTGGGCACCAATAACTTACTGATGTGCCAACTGCACAGTCTTTTCACCTTTGTTTTTGAGGGTTCTGTTGCAATTCATTGCAGTGTTCCTCTCACAGGACACAACCTTCTGGATCTGACATGCAGACCCTGACCAAGTGACGACCAAGCGTACACTGATACAGATATTTTTGTCTGTCAGCATGGCTAAGGGGGTCTGCTGCCAGAGTCTGCAGTGGCCTCGATAAGCCAGCAAAGTTCACATTTATTTAGTACAGGTTAAATAACAAAGGTCTAGAGTAAACACCCTGGAGGGTAATTAACATTGCCCCAAGAAGAGAGCAGTCATCCACCTGCAGATGATCAAAGGTCAGTCTTATGACCACACAAGTAAATAAGCTAGTTAGATAAACTCCCTTACATTCTCTTGTTATTTGCTTTTTACTATTAGCTCAAGGTAAGAGGATAAGGCTGCCTTCAGCCATAACCCTTTCTGAAAGCTTTTGTAAAGCTTTCCAGCCTTCCAAGAAGGTTGCATCTTTCTACAATTTTTCCCACCACTCTGACCGAACTCCTACAAGAAGCTAAGTTTCTCCTAAAGTTAATTCAGCCTACACCTAGAAATGAACAAGAACAGTTTGGAGATTAGAAGCAAGACGGAGTTGATTAAATTAGATCTCTTTAACTGTCTCAGTCATAATTTTGCAAAGATGGTTTCAACATGTCTCCATGTCTCACCATGGCCACCTATGCAGATCCCAAAATCCAGAGGCTCAAAACCAAAAATATAAGCTTACAGTCAAATCAAGCAAGTATCAAATTATATTTAACTCACAATTTTGAAGCCATTTCTATTTCACCAAAAGTATAAAAACTAGCTGTATTATTTTCGCATACACATAACACATAAACATATAGACATAACAGACACACCGACAGAAGCAGATCTTAAAGATTTATAAGATTCTTCATTTGCCAGTTTCCAAAGTTTCTCCCCTACTATCGGTTTCTTGATTAATTGTTTCACGCCCTAAACAATTGTTAGAGAGGCCACTCAAAATTTGCATCTACAAAGAAGGGACTCAGGTGAAACAGTGTAGAAAATTTACTCCTCAAAGAAACAGAACTTAGATTTCAGGAAGGCAAAGTTTGTTAAGCCATTGTCTTCCTCATAAAGTTCCTGGTGGTTTAAGTGTAGCAACAGAGATGCCCATACAAATGCTGATTTCCTTTAAAGTTGTACATTTCTGTTGCAAAAGTATTTTCAAGATAGCCAATTAAATACCAGAAGGATGCATTTTAATTTTTATTTTTTTTAACTTAGCTGAAATTTTTAACTTAGCTGAAGATTAACTTAATCTTTTTAACTTAGCTGAAATAACTGGGTTTAGGGTGAAGTCAATTTTAAAGAACAAGGCAAAGAAGTCATTCCCTATACCTAAAATCAGCATGAGTAGATCAGAAAAGGAAGCAAGCCTACTTTACCTGAGGGCCTATCTTGTGTAACACTTTAGGGTAGCATTCTTTTACATTCAGGGCTAGATTATAACTAAGCCATAGGTTAGCAGTTTTAATTTATCTTCTCAATTAGTCATGTAAGCTTTTTATTTTCTTTTTATAAAGAGTCTTTTTTAAAAAGCAATAAAAGTATTGAAATCTTTTTAGAAGCTTCTACATATCTACCTGCACTCATTCCTGGATGAGTCTAATTTGAGAGTACTCATTTTCCACTGCACTTCTTAAAGTGTGGTGTTATTCATTTGGAATATTTCACTGTGATTTTAAATTATCTTCAGTAAGATTTTGCTATTTTGCTAAGTATGTACCACTTCTCGAACCTAACGTTTATATATGTAAATTTAGGCATAGCTGGAAAGCAGATTGCTCAGTTCTTTAGAAATTAAGGATCCCATTTTTTGCCTTGAATCTTGGCTTTGGCCCTCAGATCCCCTTGATCAGCCTAGGAAATGACCTTTCCCTAGCTAAGCACACAAGAAAAAGAAACAAACGGGGTAGAACACAAAAATCCCTGCAAATTTTCAAAAGCTGAAGTTTATGGCCCCTGCAATATTGCCATTTATTACCAATTTCTATCTGACCCAGTCAGACATAAGAGGCCTCTAACTGAATCTAAGCCAGTTAATTACCAGAACCAATCCAGTTCTGGAAACAGTCCGATCTCTGTCATGACTTCCAAACCCAGGTTAGATCAGAAATTTGCTCAAACTTGGAGAACTCAAAACACAAATCTTCAGAGCTTTGGAATCCACTAGAGAACTTAGCATGATGCCTAGCTGATGCAAGAGAGAAATAGATACAATGGGCCTGTGAGTATCTCTCTTGGTCACTTGGCACCGCCAAAGCCAGAGTAGGCTCAGTGAGACTCCAGTGGAGCTGAGGCAGTAGAATAGGGTCTGGAGACAGGGAACATGAGGCCAATTCATGCTGACTTCCTCGAACTGAATCAAAAGGAAAACCCCAACTCTCCATACCCAAATAACAAAAATATCAGAAACTACTCTCTTTGCAACCCCCACCCCTTTCCACTGCCTCTCAGATGAAAAATGGAAAGTACCTCTGATTGGTCAGCTCCTACAACCAGTCTTGTGCATAGAGTGTAACTTTGTAACTTCACTTCAGCCTCGGATTGGTCACCTCTTGCAACCAATCAGACTGGTCATTGGCCACTCCTTCATTTACTTAAGGTGTAACCAAGTAACCAATGGGAAACTTCTAGAAGGTATTTAAACCCCAGAAAATTCTGTAACCAGTGCTCTTGAACAACTTGCTCAAGCCCACTCCCACTCTGTGAAGTGTAGTTTTATTTCAATAAATCTGTGTGTTTGTTGCTTCATCTTTTGTTGCTTTCTTTGTGCATTTTGTCCAATTCTTCGTTTAAAACACTAAAAACCTGGACAACTCATAGTCAAGATCCTCCACTGGTAACAAAGCTGTGTGGCGGAAGATTTATGGACAGAAAAAAGAAAGTGACATACAGAAAATGGAAGGGAGGTACAGAAACAGCCAGATACAGTTTGGTATTTGCCTTATTTGAACATGGTTTGAACAGTTGGCCACCCTTAGTTGGCTGAAACTCAGTGATTGACACGAGAGTAGGTTATAGTCTGTTTATGCATCCATTTAGGTTGCAGTTTATTATGTACAGAGAAACCTTTAGGCTGAAATTGAAATATGAAAGGAGTCAACTTTAGGCTGAACTGAATGTAACACCCTACTGAGGAATCACTAAAGATATCTCTATTTCATGTGTGTGTCCCTTTCAGTACCTAATACACATATCATGCCCATAATAAAAATTCAAAAGATTATTTGTTGAATAATAAACTGAAAATGTGATTACTTATTTTTTATAAAGTGATATGATATTTATAAAATGATGTTTAATGAAGTTATCTGATTGGAATTCAAGTTTAATGTTTAAAAGTCAGAAGAATTTCTGTATAGGATTGGTAATTAGAAAATGAAAGGAAGTAGGAAAACAGCAAACAATCTTTGGGTACTTAGGAGTAAATTAAACATAATAACAAATGTATACAAGACCTTTGTTGGCTGAGACGGGCGGATCACAAGGTCAGGAAATCGAGACCATCCTGGCTAACACGGTGAAACCCCGTCTCTACTAAAAATACAAAAAACTAGCCGGGCGAGGTGGCGGGCATCTGTAGTCCCAGTTACTCGGGAGGCTGAGGCAGGAGAATGGCATAAACCCGGGAGGCGGAGCTTGCAGTGAGCTGAGATCCGGCCACGGCACTCCAGCCCCGGGCTACAGAGCAAGACTCCGTCTCAAAAAACAAACAAACAAAAATAAAACACCTTTATTGATGAAACAAAAATTGTTATTGAAAGACATTAATGAATATTTGACTAAATGGATAAATAATGAGTGATTTCCTGTTAATATAGGTAGAACATCAATATTACAAATATGTTGAAGTCTCTCAAATTTATCTCTAACTTCAAGCAATCTATAAAATAACTATGATATTCATTGAACTTAAATAATGGATTACTATATAAAATTCACATGATTATAAAGACACAATAATGGTATTTGTTTTCAAAAAATAAAATCTGCAGTTAAGTGAATATTTATTAGTTATTAAAACATATTTAAATGTATGTTAATTATAACTCTTTGTTCTTTGTAAGGTATTAGGCAAATATAGTGAGAGAACAAAATACTGTGGTAAACATATTAGTCATTTATGTATGGTGTATGTTGGTTCAGATCCATTGGAAATAAATAATTTAAAATTAATTGTATAGAGAAAAGTAAATATCAGTATATTTTTTGGAAAGGAAGTTTAAACATTATTGCTTAGTTGATTCTAAAATATAATCTTGTTTAAGACGTATAATTGAAAAACCAATATTTTACATTTTTTATATATTTAGAAATAGAATATTGCTCCGTTGCCCGGGCTGGAGTGCAGTGGTACACTCTCAATTCATTGCAACCTCCCCCTCCCATGGTCAAGCAATTCTCCTGTCTTAGCCTCCCAAGTAGCTGGGATTACAGGCGCATTCCACCACGTGGGCTAATTTTTGTATTTTTAGTAGAGATGGAGTTTCAACATGTTGTCCAGGCTGGTCTCCAACTCTCAAGTGATCCACCTGCCACAGCCTCCCAAAGTGCTAGGATTACAGGCATGGGCCACTGGCACCCAGTCTGAAAAACGTATTTTAAAAAATACATAGGGGCCTCACATATAAGTCACTTGGTAGTTGCCACTCTATCCTATCAAGTAGGAAGCTAAATAAACAGAAAAATATTCATAGTTTTTCTTGCTTCCATGAGACAAGTGAGGTTATGGGACATACTGCTGCTCCCAAAACTAGAGAGAACGATAGTCAAATACAGACATTTACAACCTATCAGGGCAAAAATCCACTAGCAGAAACTTCTTCTGGAAACCTGCTCAGTTTGTGGGCTGAAAAACCTGAACCACACTTGACAAATTGTTGGAAGTTCTATAAAACAGCCAGGAGAGATAAAATGAGGATCGTAATTTCTTATTTATAAAAAATTACTTTTAATAGTGAAATGTTGAGTTAAGCAATTTAATCAAAACATTAGATTTTGTGGAATTTTGTAAATATAAATTTAATGTAGACTTTGAAAATGGGAAGTAAGAAGATGACAAGAAATATGTAAACAGGTTTACTTTTATGTATTTTCTTTTCTGTCATTTTGGACTAAACAGTATTTTATATGAATATAATGGTGTTTTCTTAAATTGCCAGGAGGCTTCAAACTTTTTTTTTTTTTCTTTGAGATGGAGTTTCACTCTGTCGCCCAGATTGGAGTGCAGTGGCACAATCTCGGCTTACTGCCACCTCCATCTCCAGAGTTCAAGTGATTCTCCTGCCTCACCCTCCCAAGTAGCTGGGATTACGGGCACATGCCACCATGCCCAGCTAATTTTTTTGTATTTTTAGTAGAGATGAGATTTCATCATGTTGGCCAGGCTGGTCTCGAACTCCTGACCTCAGGTCATCCACTCACCTTGGACTCCCAAAGTGCTGGGATTACAGGTGTGACCCACCACATTTGGCTGAGGCTTCTAACTTTAACAGAAATTTTACTTTAAAAAGTAGAGAGGCCTAATGTATAAAAATGATAAGTCGTAACTATGCACTACATACAAAAGTCATTTTTCAGCTTTAAGGAAACGCATAGGCTGAAAGTGAAGGAATAGAATGTTTCATGCAAATGGAAACCAAAAGATAGCAGGGCAGCTATATTTATTTTAGACAAAATGGACTTTTTAAGTAAAAAAACTATATAACAGAAAATAATGATCATCAGGTGGGATAATCTTTTCCTCTTCTTCCTTTTGGAGGACAGATTATAACATGATTGTTGGAGATGCATGAAACATGATCAACATCTATACATAATCACAACTTGAAACATCCTGATTGCTCCTATCTCATTCTTTCTGATGATTTTGATATACCAAAAAGAAGACAATGAGAGTCATTATATAAGGAAAAAGTGGTCATTTCCTTAAAAGGATGTAACAGTTATAAATATATATACATCCAACATTAGCACACACAAATAAATTGAAAGAAGCAATAGACAACCATATAATAATTGTAGGGGACTTCAATATACTATTTTCAATCATGGATGGATCATCAAGGCAGAAAATGGGTAAGGAAACTTTGGACTTGACTAAATTTTACACCAAAGAGACCTAACAAATATGTAGAGAATATTGCATTCAACAGCAACAGATTATACATTCTTCTCAAATATACATGGAACATTCTCCAAGATAGATAATATGTTAGGCCATAAAACAAGTCTTAACACATTTCAATCAAGATTGAGATTATGTCAAGCATTTTTAATGACCATAATGACATGAAACTGGAAATCAACAATAGGAGGAATACTGGAAAATTTTAAATATGTGGAAATTTAAAAAGCTGCTTTTGAACAACCAATGGGTCAAAGAAGAAATCAAAAGAAAAATTTTAAAAATATTTTGAAACACATGAAATTGAAAACACAAAATACTAAAACTTATGGGGCTGTTAATAGATAAAACAGGAATATGAAGGATCATTAGCGACTACTATAAACAATTACATGCCAACATATCAGATAACCGAGAGGAAATAAATGAATTCCTAAAGACACGCAAGACTACCAAGACTGAATCATGAAGAAATATAAAATCTGAGCAGACCAATAATGAATAAATAGATGAATTGGTGAATAATAATCTCTCACCAAATAAAAATGTTCAGGATCTGTTGATTTGCTTCAGTGATGTATTCTACAAAACATTTAAATAATAATTAATATGAATTATTCTGAAACACTTCCAAAAATACAACTAATCTAAAGTCTATATGGAGACACAAAAGACCCAAAAGCCAGCACAATATTGAAGAACAAAATTGGAGGACTTATGCTATCTAACTTTAAGACTTACTAGACAGCTACAATAATCAAGACATTGTGGTATTGGTAAAAGAAAAAAAAAAAAAAAGATCAGTGGAAGAGAATAGAGCCACAGAAATAGATACACAAATATAGCTAACTGGTCTTTGACAATGAACAGAGTACAATGGAAAAAACATAGTCTTTTTCAACAAATGTTGCTGAAAACTGGACATACATATGATTAGAAATGCTTGTTCCCTGGTGCCATAAAGAAATAACATTTGAACATAAATTTAATTTCCTCAGCAAGGCCAGTTTTACTTTCTGCAGAAAGGGTACACTCACCAGCAGTTTTGCCATGAGAGCACACCAAACAAGGGAGACAGGGTCATTTATAACCTGACACATCCACCTTATTGCTGTTTCTGGTTTCCATTGGCGGGAATGGGGATCTCACATTCTGTATTTGTCCTGATTGGCTAGCAACTTAGAACTTTTTAAAAGAGGCAAAGGCGTAGGAGAGCAAAGAAAGGAGGAAGTAACTTGTGGAATGCTGAGAAAGGTAAAAACACCTTCAAATAAGGAAGAGGAACAGGTTATGACCTAATGCTTGCATGAACCAGTATAAGCATGCCAGGGCAAATATTTAGGCTAAATTGTGGGAGCTAAGAACATAAAGTGCATTGATTTCTTTATTATGGCTAGCAGATATTTAAGAATGTTAGCACATGTCTTTGAATACATTTTGTTTCTAAAATAAGTTATTCTTTATTCCTAATTAGACCAGGAGGAAAGTCTTTGAAGAGGAACCTCTACTTTCCTTTTTATAATACCAAAAACAACAAAAACAAAAACAAAAACAAAACAAACAAACAAAAAACAGACTTTGTACCCTTCACAAAAGTTAACTCATAATATATCACAAACCTAGATGTAAAGTGCAAGATTATAAAACTCCTGCAAGATAACATAAGAAAATCTAGATGGACTTGAATTTGGCAATGATGTTTTAAATAATGACACAAAAGGAACAATCCATAATAGAAAGATGATAAATTGGACTTCATTAAAATTAAAATTTTCTGTTGTATAAAAGACACAGTGAAAAGAATGGGAAGACAAGCCACAAACTGGGAGGAAAGACAAACACATTGCAAACACTTATTTAATAAAGGGCTACGATCAAAAAGAACACTTAAACTCAACATAGGAAAATAAGCCACCTGATTTTAAAAAATGAGTCAAAGACCTTAACAGACAATTCAGCAAATAAATCTACAGATGACTAATAGATGTAGGAAATATGCTTAGTATTATGTCACCAAGGAAATATAAATTAAAACTACAATGAGATATAATTACACATCCATTAGGACAAAAATTGAGAACAGTGACAAAAATAATGCTAGCAAGGATGTGAAGAAAAAAACAACACTCATTTACAGTGGAAATGTAAAATGGTACAGCCATTTTGGAATAAAATTTGACAATTTCTTAAAAAACTCTTACCATGGAATCCAGAAATTATATTCATTTGTATTAACCCAAAGGAGTTTAAAACTTACAAGCACACAACAATGTATGTACAAAAATGAATATATAGCACCTAGGGTGAACCCTAATGTAAACATGTAACTGTGGACTTTCCGTGATAATGATGTTTTAAAGTAGATCCATCACTGTAATAAACGTGCGACTCTGTTAGGGGATGTTAATAATAGGAGAGGCACTGGTTACGTTTAGAAGCAGACGGCATATGTGGAAAATCTGTGTGCCATGTGCTCATTTTTGCCATTAACTTAAAGCTGTTCTAATAATTTTTAGTTTTCTTCTTTCAAAAGAAGCTCAAAAACATGTAAAAGGTATTGTCAACTTAGAGTAGGTTTGATTTTCTTAAAAGATGGAAATATCAAACCTTAGGTAAATTTGGTTGCTAGAAAAATGAAAAATACATTGTATCAGAAAGACATTATCAACAAAATTAGCATTTTAGTAACAATCTTGCAAAGGGTGCCCAATATGTATAACTATAAGAAGTAAGCAAAAAATTAAATGTTCAAATCAGTAATACAGATACAAAAACAATTGGTAAAGAAGCAAACAACATAGTCACAGTAAAATATAAACACTATGGGCCAGGCACGGTGGTTTATGTCTGTAATCCCAGTGCTTTTTGAGGCCCAGGTGGGAAGTTTGCTTTAGGTTAAAAGTTTTAGACAAGCGTTGGCAGCATAGCAATAACTCCTCTCTGCAAAAATAAATAAATAAATAAATAAATAAATAAATAAATAAATAAATAAATAAATAAA
>NC_045443.1:71111633-71111947 GCF_002776525.5 Piliocolobus tephrosceles | reverse complement strand
AAATAAATAAATAAATAAATAAATAAATAAATAAATAAATAAATAAAATAGAAATCGTTGGGCATTGTGATGCATGTCTGCAGTACCAGCTACTAGGTGGGAGGCAGAGCCAGGAGGAAAGCTTGAGCCCAGTAGTTCAAGGCTATAGTGAGTCTGCCATTACATGGCAGCCTGCAGTGGTGATGTCACTGCATTGTAGCCTGGACAACAGCATAAGACCCTGTCAAAAAAAGAAGGAAGAAGAAAGAAGAAAGAAGAAGAAAGAAGAGAAGAAGAAGAAGAAGAAGAAGAAGAAGAAGAAGAAGAAGAAGAAG
>NC_045443.1:71074309-71111623 GCF_002776525.5 Piliocolobus tephrosceles | reverse complement strand
AAGAAGAAGAAGAAGAAGAAGAAGAAGAAGAAGAAGAAGAAGAAGAAATAAAAGTAAAACATCTTTTCAGTAAACAAGACAATGTGATTTTGTAAGTGACCTGAGAAAATAGAGAAGTGCAAATGAAAACAGCAATGTATGTTTTCTTTACCCATTACCTTTTATCAGATGTAATATGTCCAACACTACCAAATGTTTCCATGCAGCAGGAAAATGATTAGAAACTCTATTCTCCAAATAGTGCTTGGGTAAAACACATGATGTTATATTTCATTATAGTTCAGCAATATGTAATTTAATAAAAAATTTGTCTGCCTTATTATCCAGCATCTTAATTTCTAGGAAAGTACAAAAAATCCTTTGGATCAAGAATCTGAACAACTATGTTTATTAAGCATAGTTTGAAACTACAAAAGTTAGTAATAACTCAAAATTTCCATTGGTAAAGAAATGGTATACATGTACTATTGAAAATAAAATAAACAAATTAAATATATTAACATGGCTACGTCTCTAAAAAATAAAGTAGCATTAAAATATAAACTGGAGAATGTTTCCCTATGCCAATGAAAAACCATATTAAACACAAAATATTAACATAAATTAATAGATGTGAGACAGTACATTAATTGGGCTTGAAGAATTCAGCACAAACTCATGAATGAGATGACTTTTATGAAACACACCAGAGTGGGTGTGTTGAGAAATATGACTGCGTGTGTATATGAATAGGTTTTCAAACAGTGCTTTGTTTTCATACATAAGAAAGCATGCATGGACTCATTTACACAGTGGACTATTAATAAAGAAAAATGACTAGAAGAATGGAGAGCAACTACTAAAAATAATAATTGTGGTAATGAAAATGTGTGATTATACCTTATTTTTATACTTCTAAATTTTAAATTTTACATACTTTCCGAAATAAATGTATCTAAATCACTTCTAAAAAGTCTGAAACTTCACATTGTTAATACTTAAAAAACAAAGATTAATCAATAACAAAAATAGTTGAATGTAACTTACTTAGATATTCTGAAAGAAAATTGGAGTGTGGGGTAAATGGAAGTTTCCCTCTTTCAAACGTATACCTTTCTATTCTCTTTACAATGAAAATGGACTTTTATGTAACCTGTATAATTAAAAATGCGATCATAGCATAATTAAAAAATAACAAAATGCGGCCGGGCGCGGTGGCTCAAGCCTGTAATCCCAGCACTTTGGGAGGCCGAGACGGGCGGATCACGAGGTCAGGAGATCAAGACCATCCTGGCTAACACGGTGAAACCCCGTCTCTACTAAAAAATACAAAAAACTAGCCGGGCGATTTGGCGGGCGCCGGTAGTCCCAGCTACTCGGGAGGCTGAGGTAGGAGAATGGCCTAAACCCAGGAGGCGGAGCTTGCAGTGAGCTGAGATCTGGCCACTGCACTCCAGCCTGGGCGGCAGAGCGAGACTCCATCTCAAAAAAAAAAATAAATAAATAAATAAATAAAATAACAAAATGCATGTCCCAAAAATACAGTAATAAAAGAAATATCAAGTTGTTTAAGAAACGAAGATAATATTGCATGCCATAATTTTATATCTGTTTGCTACTGCGAAGCCCCGTTTCTGGCAATGTGAACTTTAAAAATATAAAGAGATCAACCACATGACTAAATATGCCCAATATGATAAAATTAAATCCAATTGCTCATAAAGCCATATTTTTGTTGTTGTTCCAAAAAAAGTGAGATGAAAATTATCGTGTAGTTATTCTCATAAAGGGGACTATACATTTTGTACTCAACCTAAAAATCTGCATTTAACAAACATCTCACTTAACACTTTTACCTATTGAGATTTTAAGATAATTGGTATTGAATACCTGAAAGTGAATGGATAGTATATCTTTTACAAAGTCTTATGTGAATGTTAAAACAGGTGTAATTGATTCTAATCAAATAACTTCAAAATATAAAATATATGTAAATAAATCAATTATATGGTATTACATATGTTCAATGCTTCTTTTTATAGCTTTCAAGATAAATTGACATACCCTTCATAAACAATTTAATTTATAAATTAAATATGTATATATCAAAAATAATTAATTTTATCTTAGAAATGATGATATACCTGTGTAGCCATTCACATGAACAATGATTACATGTGAAGTTCACTTGCCTATTCAATCTACTCAATATGAATGAAAATGATACCACTTACATATAAAATTTACTTGTCTTCCTCTGTACTATAGCAAGATTAACATCAATTTATGACAAGTAGTAGCTTCTTAGCAGTTTGTTGCATTCTGGAATGTGAAATCATAACAATGAACTCTTCACAGTCTATTCCATTACATTTTGTACTTTGAATGGGGCTGATACCCATGCATGGTTTTGTTGCTTGAGGTTTTGTTCATTGGGACAATGTTGGTATACTGAGTTACGCAGATATTCCAAAGATTGACACATTTCTTATAAAACATAGTAAGATATTTTCCTTTAAATGGAACTCTTGTTGTTCACTTTAGAGAAAATGTCTGCCAAATACCCAGCCTCAATAACCACAGTTTGTCTGTGAGTCTTTCTAGTAAAGCAGCATTGCATGAATGAAGCAGGTAGTCAGCTTGCAGCCCAAGTAATTGTACTATTGCTTTTCTTCAAGACAAACATGATAGAGTGATATGCTTCAGAGCTGCTTTCTACATATTTCTCATTTTATTACACAGACTATTACATTCACAAGCAAGAGATGAGTTTTAATAAAATTCACATTTTTAATGCTTTATCAAGGACATTTTAAAGTGAAACCATATGTATTTTTAAATTATGAGTGTGTAGCAATGAAGAAAACTACCAGTACAGTTTGGGCCACTACTTTGATGACTCCTTGCAGGACAGCATTTTTACTCATTATTGCTATTGTTTCATAAATGGAAACGTCAACTCAGGGAAGAAGGTAAATGACATCTTAGTATAACTATGAGAATAGTTTTGATTTCATGAACATGTTGAAAGGGTATCAGAGACCCAGTGTTCTGCAGACTATACTTTTAGAAGTCACTCCAGTCAAAGATGACAGTCACAACTCAGCTCCAAATACTTGTTGCCCTGAGGTAATGAAGACTGAAAATTGCCAAGTCGTCAACTTATAGGAAATTGAGAGTGTTTTATAACAACATCTTAAAATATTAACTAGTTGAACTTTTTCTTCTTTAAAAACGTTGGCATGGTATGTAATACTAGTTGTTAGGCCTTTCAGGGTATCTACCTATTTTCAACTCCATCATTGTTTCATTTACCTCCACATTCCCACCATCAAACACTCTCCCTCTCTCCCTCCCCACCTCCCTCCCTCTCCCTTTCCCTCCCTCCTTTCCTTCCTTCCTTCACTCACTCTTGCTATTCAGTCCCATTGGGCCAACCAAGGTGTATAGAGTATTTTAACTTTTGATGGAGAATAGTCATTTGTCCTTGAAACTGAGATTTTTACTTCATTAAATAAGGAATAGGGTTGCACCTTGCATGCACAATGAGACTTAGGACAATATGAGAGACTAATCTCAACTTATGTGACTTTGTAAAATGAAAGGACACTGAACAGGGCGCCTCAAGTCCAAGCATGTGTTGTTTGTGAATACTATAGCCTTAGTAGAAGCAATCTCAATTTTCATTGAGAAAAGTAAAAATAAAAATAAAAATATTATGGCAAGTTGTTAAATATTGGAATTTGAATTTTTTCATTGAAAACAGGCAGACGATAACAGTTGGAGCTGATCTGAATACAGTCCTGAAACAGCCATTAGGAGACCTTTCTAGTCATATAATTTTATGATTCTTCAATTCAGCAAAAAGTGCCTTTTAATTTTATTTTACTTTTGTAATCAGAATAGCTTATATTTGTGCAATTCTTTTCACTTCACAAATAAAGTGGAGTGTTGGAAAATGGGTCAGAATATTTAAAATAAAATTTGAAATAATAACTGTGCTGGCACCTATTACTAGTGCTTGTATTATCTTAGGCAAGTTGCTACTCTTTAATGCCTTGATTGCCCTATCTATGTAATACAAAGAGGCCATGGAAAAAGCTAAATATTTATTGAACTCCAGTTTTTGTTTAAGTCTTTCAGAATTCTTATGACATTTGCATTATTTTTATGAATTTACAGGTTGGAAAATGGTATAAGAAGTTTAAAGCAGTTTTTTTTTTTTTTTTTAAAGTGGCAGAGTCAAGTCTATATCTGAAATTTCATCAGAGTTTTATTAGAATTTGCCTATAATTATATAATTTTAAAAAAGCGACAAATACTAAGAACCATCATATAGTGTCTTTCTTCGGCTGTGTATTTTCACCTAAGATATGTGTGCATTCCTGAGTATTTATTTCCTAGTTGAATGTTTTTTGGACTAAACTTAATATTCAAAGTTACTCAGAAAATATCTCTCCTCTTGGCTGAAGTTGCTGTCCTTGAATTACGCTCTTTGCTATGTTCATAAGTAGAGCTGTCTTTGATCACCAAAGACAACTATACCATACATTCATTTTCAAAGTATTTCATTACCATTAATTATTTCATGGAGAGATTTTGCAGAGAAAAAGATGTCTGAAAAGACAGCAATATCTTTGCTCTATTGCCTTTATGATCATTTAGTGAGTCAAAACAATACAAACTAAACTACACTAAAAATAATTTTCCCTTTTCTATTTTCATGTTTCTGTAATCATCAGAAAGTTTCATTGTAACATTCATGCATCATAATATATGAAAAAGAGGATTTCTTACAGTATAATTTATATTCATCTTCCAGCCACAATATATGAAATAGAAAGGTGACACACTCTTATACTATCTATTGCAGCCATTCATTTGTTTCTTTATTAGCCCATTTTCACAGTTTTCAGATATTTTGCTTTCAGAGTAACTTTACATTTTTAAAAATCATTGAAGACACCAAAGAGCTTTTGTTTATATATGTAGATAGATAGATGTTTAAACAACATCTTTATATATTTACTGTATTAGAAATGAAAACTCAGAACATTTAAAAAATATTTATTAATTCATTTACACATAATAAAGTTACATATATGTTAACAAAAAGTAACATGTTTTTATGAAAAACAAATATATTTTTCAAGACATTGCTTTACATTTTCTAAAGCACTATTTTATACTTTTGCAAATCTCTTTATTATTTAGTTTAGAAGAAGATATTAGAATTTTTATATCTGATCTTATATTAATCTGCAGTGATATCTCATGTAGCCTTTGGAAATATCCACTGTACTCTTGTTAAGAGATAAGAAAAAATCAATTGACATCTTAATATTACCTTAGCTTTACTGAGATATAATTTACATACCACATTTACCTGTCTAAAGTATGAAATTATACAATAATTACCATAATCTAATTCAGAACATTCTCATCAACGTAAATAGAAGCTCTATATGCATTATCTGTCATTCCCCATTTCCCTTCCACAGCAACTTGCAATGACTAATTTTCTTTCTGTCTGTGTAGATTTGTCTATTCTGGACATTTTATATAAATAGTACCTTAAGATATGTGGCCTTTTGTGAGCAACTTATTTTATTTATCACACTGTTTTAGAGGTTCCTCCATGTGGTGGCATGTTCCAGTACTGCATTCCTTTTTTTTGCCAAACATTTTATCATGTGACATCAATCTATTTATTAGTTGATGGAGTAATGTTGGTTGATTGGTTTTTCCACTTTTGTCTATTGTGAATAACTCTACAGGTCACGAGGTCAGAGGTTTGAGACCAGCCTGGCCAACATGGTGAAACCCCATCTCTACTAAAAATACAAAAATTAGCTGGGCATGGTGATGGGCACCTGTAATCGCAGCTACTTGGGAGGCTGAGGCAGGAGAATTGCTTGAACCCAGGAAGCGGAGGTTGCAGTGAGCTGAGATCATGCCACTGCACTCCAGCCTGGGCAACAGAGCAAGACAGTCTCAAAAAAAAAAAAAAAAAAAAAATGTTTGTACACAATGTTTTCATTTCTCTAAGATATCCAGGAGTGGAATTATCAGGTCAGTGGTCACTCTATGTTTCATATTTTCAGGAACTCTCAAACTGATTTCCACAAAAAAATATACCATTTTATATTTCTACCAGAGAATGTATAAAGGTTCCAATTTATCCATGTTTTCACCAACACTTGTTGTTGTTTGTCTTTTGTTATTTTAGACAGTGTATGAAGTGGTATCTCATGATTTTGATTTGTGTTTCCATAATTCCTAATGATATTGGCCATTATTTCATGAACTTATTATCTATTCATATATCTTCTTTAGAGAAATGTCTATTTAAACTCTGTGACTTTTTTTAAACTGGGTTATTTACCTTTTTATTTCTGAGTCGTAAGGGTTATTTATACACTGTGGGTATATGTAATGATTGTTAATTTTATGTATTAACTTGGCTGGACCAAGATTTTTTCTCTGTCTCTGTGTAGTCTGTTTACTTTTATAATGTTGTCCTTTGAAGTATAACTTTCAAAAATTTTAAGTTCATCTTAAAAATCTTCTCTATTATTATTTATACTTTTGGTTTATAGCTAAGATATCATACTCTAACCCAAGTTTATTCAAGTTGATTACTTTGTTTTATTCTAAGAATTTTACAGTTTTGGCTCTTGCCTTTAGCACTATGCTCTACTTTGAGTTGATCTTAGTATACAGTATGAGGTAAGTGCCCAAATTTATATTTTTGCATGTAAGCATCTGGCTGACAGCAGTATTTGTTGTACCTACTATTATTTTGACAATATCTTTTACCTCAAAGACTCCTAGAACCCACCCATGGACTGCCTTTGAGAACTGCTGTCCTACTGCCAAGTATTAGAACACAATTAAAACTCTTAGCTTTTCTAATCTACTTTAGAACATTGTTGTTCATACCTCAAATGGGCTATATATCTTGTATTACCTTGGATCACACAAATTTAGAATAATGGCCATGTGTAATGTCATTTGGCAAAAAAAAAAAAAAAAAGTTGACCCTTAACAATTTCCCAATTACAAGTACAATCATTTCAATCTTTTCTAAGGATTTCAGTCTTGAAACTAGTAATATAATCAAATGACTTTTTTTGTGTGTGGAATAGTATTACTTGTAAGAAATCCCTTCCATTATGAACCTCCAATTTTGTTGTCCTAGAGTTATGCTAACATTGTAGCTTACTGCCTATTGTACTTCACCTCCTATAAAATCATGTGCATAAAAAAATTTCCTCAGAGATTTTCTTATGGCCACATGAATTGGAAACTCATTTCAGGCTTAACAACAAACAAACACATGACTTGAATACAAGCCAGCAATTATGAGTACTTAAGTGACATCCTAAGCACTCAGGTAACTACTAAAGTGTACATTGTTTTAATTAAACCTAAAAATACCTTCTGCAGTCAGTATTATCTCCCTTTTTAAAAGAACAAAAGTAAGACTTTAAGCATTCGTTTGTAAAAATGAGATTGAACAAAGACTAAAATATTGACTAGAGGATATCTAGCTAAAGACAACTCAAAATTGTAAGAACAAAACTGAGAAATAAATGAGAAGAGTGAGAAGAGATAATACCCATTAATATTCTACGTTTCAGATGACATATGGCTATGATTCTGTAAAATGAACTAAACTTTCTCATTGGAAACACTTCTCATTAGAAAACATTTTTTGAGGTAGGGGCATAGGGAAAGTTGGAACACTTATAATCTTAAGTGCTTTAGATTCTCATACATTTTCTTTCCTATCACTGCTGATTACAAAGATATTTGCATGTAAATAGAAATGTTCTTCTGTGTAATCAGCAGGCTGTTCTTTCAGTTTGATATGCATGCTCTCACCATACATTTTTTTTCCTCAGTAATCAATTCAGAAATCACAGACACTGGGCTATTGCATCATCAAATGATTCCAGATTACGGGCCGTCAAGAGATCAAAAAGGAAAAAAACACTTTTTTGTACAAATGTCTTTACACTCTGAAGTATATATTTTGACAATTTTATGAGGCTTGATTAGCCACAGGATATGCAATCAGTATACTGATATTAACATTAATTTGTAGACCTGATGTCTTGCCAAGCTAAATACCTGCCAATGAATGTTGGTTTATCCTTTCTCTTCAGACCCATTATAGAACTTAACTATTCTCTCCATCAAATTTATTTTGTTGTGGGTTCATGTACACACACACATATTTCAGCTTATTTAAATATATATGAAATATTTTATGTATATGTGTGTGTATACACACACACACACACACACATATATATATATATATATATATACACATATATATCAGTCTTTCTAATAGCTAGGGAGAGGGAGATAACTGGTATAATTTAGGAGTATTTTTTAATTGCCCAAAGCATCTGAATGTCTATGAATGTCTAGTCCATAACAACTGGTAAATCATTACTTGCAGATTAACATAAACTCAAATTGCTCAGTGACTCAGTATAATTTAATCTGATATCTTTTTTTCTCACATGGAACAATGTATAACTTACTGAAAGTTAATTATTCCATAAACATAAAATGTGTGTTCGGGAACCAACAGAAAAAATAAATTGAGGACTAAACTCTGACTTTTTATTTTTCTTGCCCAAATTCCTAAGGGGCCTGGGATGTCATGCTCTACAAACCATAAAATCTCATTAAATGGGTTTTATTTAACACTATATAATGTGGCTTACTTTTCAATGTGACTCTGGCATAACAATGCATAAAAGATATAAAAGGAAATCAAAATATTTTACCCTAAAATATTTTTGTTTGCCATATTTTAGAATGATTCTGCACAGACATCTTTTGTGGGGGAAAATTTGCATCTGTAAAAATTCTCTATTAGCACAAGTAGATCTTTATTTTTCCAGGCCCTCAAAATCCTAAAGAGATAACTGAGAGTTTAGCAACTTTTATGAGATGGAATAGGAGCTTGCTCCGTCCACTCCACGCATCGACCTGGTATTGCAGTACCTCCAGGAACGGTGCACCCCCTCCGGGGATACAATGCGTTTGCTTAAAAGTAGATGGAAGACAGAGAGCATCGGTGGGGCGGCTTGACACGCCGAGCATCTGTGATACCCCGGCCTAACTGCTTCTTGGAGTACCATGGGGTTTCCCACCTGCGGGCGGCAGACGGTAGGCCTTGCGGCACGCTTCTCTTTGCGCTGTGACTACAGCGCTTTGGGAAGGCTCCGACCCCCCGCAGCCGACTGACTACTGTACCTGTGGAGGTCGTTAGATCTCAGCTTGGCAGTCGAGGGGTGGTGACCTTACTTTAAGGGAATGGGATCCACCCGGAATTGAACTTCCCTCCTTCCTTTCTTCTTCCTTGCTTTCTCTCTCTCTCCCTCTCTCCGTCTCTCTCTCTCTCTCTCTTTTTAAAAGAAAAAAAAAAAAGAAAAAAAAAAAGAAAAAAATAAAGTTCTGAATAAGAGGCATTTGCCATCTATTATCTCTAAAGGCAGCCACCTACGAGACTTTATCTCTGTAATAAGAACCTTGGTCTCTACAACTCCTTATCTTAACTCAGACACTCCTTTCTACTAATCCCAGGTTTTTTACATAATAACTCTTTTCAACCAATTACCAATCAGAAAATCTTTGACTCCACCCATGACCTGTAAGCCCCTGCTTCAAGTTTTCCTGCCTTTCCAGATTGAACTAATACATTTCTCACATGTATTGATGTCTTACATCTCCCTAAAATGCACAAAACCAACCTGTAATCTGAACCTCCTAACATTGTGCCTCAGGTCATGGTCATTCACATTTGGCTCATAATATCTCTCTTCAAAGATTTTACAAAGTTTTGTCCTTTATGTCAACAAATCTCTTCTGGCAAAATCAGCTACATGTGACTGTCTTAAATATATACATACTTCTTTTTTTTTTTTTTGTATCTAAACTAGAATTTTTCAGAAAAGCCACAGTGAGGGAACTAGCATTCAAAGTAACCATTTTATTATTTTTTTAAGATTTTAGAGCTATGAAATAAGAATTATAAGGTGAAAATGCTACCAAAAAACAACTGAAAAACAGTCTTCCCTTATTTATTTATTTGAGACTGCATATCACTCTATTCCTAGGCTGGAGTGCAGTGGCATGGCCATAGCTCACTGTAACCTGAAATCCCTTGGCTCAAGGAATCCTCCCTTGTCACACTCCCAAAGTGCTGGCATTACAGGCGTAAGCCATTGTGCCCAGCCCTCTGTTTTCTTAAGAAATCAAATTCTGAAATTTGAACAGCTTCACATACAAAATATTGTTTCAAATCAACTTCCCACAATTTTAAGTGACAAGTCTTGATTCTTTAACCTTTAAATATTAACTAACATATCTAACTGCTTACTTCACCAATGGACTTGAATGCATAATATGCAACTCACATGTAAGATACTCTATTCCAAAAAGACAAAGCTCTGGATATGTTCTCAAATCTGTTCCTCTTTCTTAAAAGGGACAACCACTGTAAACTCAGGGCTGTTATGGATGAATGTTTGTGTTCCCTCAAATTCCTAAGTTCAAGCCCTAGCTCCTAATGCACTGATATTTGTACATAGGGTCTTTGGAAGATAATTTGGTTTAGATGAAGTCATGAGAGTGGGTCCTCATGATGGGATTAGCATCTTTGTAAGAAAAGGAAAGATCAGAGCTTTCTTGTTCTTGCGCTCGCTCTCTCTCTCTCTCTCTCTGCCACTTGAGGACATAGTGATAAGGCAACAATCTGCAAGCCAGGAAGAGGGCCTCACCAGAAATTGAATATGCCAGCACCTTGAACTTAGACATTTTATCTTCCAAAACTGTGAAAAATAAATGACTATTGTTTAAGCCATCCAGTCTATGGAATTTTATTATCAAAGATTGAAACATCCATCTTTAATTCTTATCCTACCATTCATTTGTAATATATTATAATATGCTAGCAATATATGAAAATGATAAATTTGCAGGCAACAGCTTTCTATTTTTCTGTGTCTCTATTGCCAGGACTTAGTCACTACAACAGAATCTTGACTAAGATTCTCTGTTGAATATTTAGACTGATTTAGTTTTCTTTTTGTTCATTTGTATGTTGTAAATTTTATAAAATAATTCTGTGATTTTTCAGTGAAAATTTTGTATTAAAATTAAATATAAAAGAACACATGAATGGCATAACAAGAAAGGAGGGCATTTGCAAGTCCATTTGTGAGTAGGTAATTGTGTTTGCCTTAGCATGTATCACTGGCTAAAGAGAAGTATCCTTAGCTTTAAAATAAAACACTTTGAATGGTATATGCATATTGAGGGATGTGGGAGGAACAGCTTCTTTGGATTTTTAAAACATCTTCTTTATACATCTTTTATTAAACCTATTTATGCTGATTGCTGTGTAATTTACCTGGAAAAAGAAAATGATAGTCTTCAAGAGTGTTGGCATTTATATTTGCTTGTGTGTGCGTGTGTATGTGTGTCTTAATTTTTGTCAGAACTGGGTTTTCTCTGCAGCTGGTTCTTGGTCCTGTGATGGGAGACACTGTAACCTAAAAAAAGATCATTACTTTGGAATCAGATAAACACGGGATAAATCTGATTACTGTGGGGTCATCTCTCTATCTCTTTCTCTCCTTTTTTGCCTCTCCCATTTCTTCTTTCCTCCCTTTTTTCTTTCTTTTATTCTAATAAGTATTATGAAGCACCCTGTTGATAAAAAGTTCTAAACCAGGTAACAAAGACAAAGAGACAAATAAGATCATTGTCCATGACCTCAAAAATTTCTAGTTTGGTAGGGAAGTCAGATAGTTAGAGAGAGATAAAATTTAGTATTCCAAGAGACAAGTTTAACTCTGGCTATAAAAATGTCATGGATATCTTTAAGAGAAGAGGAAGGATTTGAGCTCAGTTGTGACCCATTAAAGAAGGTTGTCTCCCTGAGACACATGAGAAGATTTCATGAATATTCTCTTCTCAATTATTACTTTTCCTCTACAAGTGATTTATTATCTTGGGAGATTTTTCAATATTTCTTTTATAAGAATCAGGTTTTAAATTAAATCAAATAAATTCATGTTGCAGCAATTTAATCACGCATATATTTCTGTGTCTACTGCTTTAGCTAATGAAGATGATACGAAGACTAATAACATAGATGCCCTGGAATCTAAAAACTTACAGTCTCTACTGTAAAAGCTTGAGGAAGCATACAGATAGCTCTGTTAGTTGGCAGGCTATAATAAATTATATTATAAGATTGCAAACAATGCTATTAAACACAGGAAAAAAGACAAATTCCAACTGAAGGATCATAGAAGGTTTTCCAAAAATGATGGTGAAATCAGTTCTTGATGTATTGGTTGTACTTTGGTGAGTGAATTTGTAAAGAAAGTATTGTGAAGCCTTGAGTTCATGTTGAATGAAGGCAGGGTATTGAGGATCAACTGATACATTTTTAGATACTTGAGATTAGTGTGAAAAGTAAGAGGAAAGATTAATCTGGTTTTGTGGAATTCGGAGCTTATAAAACTGCATTAATGATCCTTAACAAAAAAACAAAATTAAACTTACAAACACAAAGTAGACATAGAGGTGAATATTTATTTAGAAAGAGAAGAAAAAGTCAAGAAATTATAAATTATTGTAAAACCAAAAAACACCACTGTTAAAGAAAACTTACACTGGACATATTAAAAGAGGAAAAAAAAAAAGACTTCATTCAAGGTTATTTCACTAGGAGCCAAGAATATTGCAATAAGGAATAGAGCCTGAACTCAACTCTGCTGAAACGAAAGGCAGGAGGACTTTTAAATGCTGAGCTGAACTAGTGGAAAAGAACTGCAGAACGTTGATGGAGGCTAGTCAATGTGATTGGCCATCTGTGTTAGTGTGTTAGTTTGTTCTCATAGCGGTAATAATGACAAACCTGAGACTAGGTAATTTATAAAGGGGAGAGGTTTAATGGGCTCACAGTTTCACATGGCTGGGGAGACCTCACAATCATGGCGGAAGATTAAAGAAAAGCAAAGGGACATCTTATATGGAGCAGGCAAGAGGGCATGTGCAAGGGAACTCCCATTTTTAAAACTGTCAGATCTTGTGAGACTTATTCACTACCATGAGAACAGTATGGGGGAAACTGCCCCCGTGATTCAATTATCTCCACCTGGTCTCAACCTTGACACATGGGAATTATTATAATTCAAGGTGAGATTTGGGTAGGACAAAGCCAAACCTTATCAGTTTGTTAATTGTTACTTAATGAAGTTAGGCTCTTATTCTTCCATGGTGACTGAAAGAGACAGCCCTTTTTTTTTTTTTTTTTTTTTTTTTTTTTTAATAATTGGCTTTCAAAGAAATTACTCCCAGATCCCTGAGAAAGATATTCCTAGATGTAGAAAGTTTCCATTTCAAAGGGGCAGAGAAAGAATTTACAACTCTAACTTGTCTAAAGTAAATGCTCTAAATAAATAGAGATCAGAGGCCCAGAGTAAAGAAGTCTGGTTTAAGTTTGTCAAGCTCAGAAAAATGTGTTAAAGCCATCTTAATTGCCACAGTCATAAAATGCAGAACAAAAATTAGCATTTATTTTAATTAAATGCTTTAAACACTTTTATATTATAATTTGTTTCTATAATCATTAGCTGCTTTATCTTTCATTATATCTCTATCTGACAACAATTTTATGGGATTCATTTTTTGTAAAAAAAATTCAGGTTTTTCTATAACAAATTTGACTAAGATAAATTGTTATTAGTTTGAGAAAATGTATCTCCACTTTATTACTCATTACATTATTGGTAATGTCTGGAAAATCTTAGTCTTTTCCTTAAGAAAACGTAAAGAAACTTCCATCAAATTTCTTTTATATGTGAGCTGTAAAATTTCATAGAATTTCAGGTTTCCTTGTACAATGATGAATCTTAATTATTCTTTGAACTGATAACATTATCTTAATTGATTTGTCAATGATGTTTGTTTACCTAAAGAAAGAAGCTGAGACAAAATTGGCATAAAGAGTTAATTTGAGTTGAGGGCTGCAGCTTCTCATGTTCTTGTTGTATTTGCATACTCTGAGTTTTAAGTTACTTTTGTCAGTATCACTATTTCAATTCAAATAAATGAGACATTAATGAATCTCTTTAGTGTGATTAGGGAAGGTCAACTCTGGCCAGGAGAGGCACATGAACAAGGCCTGGTCTGGTAAGGAGTCCACTTTGGCTATTTTGTGGTAAATAGCCTCAGCATCAATTTCCCGGACACTGGTGAAGTGTAATGAAAAGTGGACAGACAAAAACCAAGCATGGTTAGTTTATGACAGAAATGTTTGCACTATGTTCACATAAAAAAAAGTAAACATTTTCTCTACTTTTGAAGTCACTAATTTGGGAAGCTGAAAATCAATCAGCTATTTGTGTAGGAGCAGTGATTGCCTGTATATTTTCATTTTTTTCCTGAAAGGAATAAATTGTCAAATTGAAATATTAATAACCACTCTGGTGGATCTTCTAAAATGTAAAAGAATTATTTTTGGTAAGAAAATATAGTAAAATATATATCTCTCTCATATACAAATATATACAGGACTGATAATATTCTTGTGTGGACAAGCAAATAAAACAAAAAATAAAAGTTAATTGAAAGCTGATATAGGAGTTAGTTGGAATAGGCATCCATTAACACATATATTTTTTCTGGAACGTACATCAAGGCTGTCATACATAGGGATAATTATCCAAACACTAAAGTAAAACAGTTCTTGGAATAAAAATAATCAGTTTTCTTTGCAGAGTTGAGAATAGGCCTGGGAAAACTTCTCTGTAATTCAAAGAGACTTTCCTTTGCATCTTTTATGAAATGGATATTTGGGATGCTGTTTAATTCATAGGGGAAAAAAGACATGTTTTGAACATAGCATGAGATATTTTGTTCGTTTTTGAAAATATTTTTATATGCAGACACAACACCTTGCTGCAGTTGTAAAACTTTTTTGTATACATTTTTTATTTGCATTTTTTTCCTATATTTGGGAGTCAGCTTAGCGTTAGGGAAGCATCCTTGCTTCCAAATTAAACTTGCTTCACTCTACCGTAAATTATTTATGGAAAAAAACCCTTTTCCTCCTAATACATTGCATTAGAGATAATATTCCCTCCATAGATTGGTTGTGAGGTTGAAATCATAATAGAAATTAAATTACTTTTTGTTGGAATTATTTTATACCACCATCACTGAGTAAATACGTCAGATGTGTTTCTACAGAATTCCATACAAGTTATGCAAAATGTTGAAAACCCACAAAGACATTAATGCATTAAATCACTTATTGCATTAGTAGCTTTAGAAGCCAGTAAAACTCGCTAGCTAAAAAAATTCCTTGCGGTCTGCAGTCACATAAATTATTTTCAATGCCTGTTATTTCACTCTTGATTTTCCACAAGATGACAAGCCTCTTGGAGATACCTCCTTGCATCTACTTTCCAGGTTATTAGATACATTATTTTCCTAGATACATTATAGTTTCCCAGATACATGTATAGCTTTCCCAGATACATTATTTTTCCTGATATAGCAAAATTTTACATTTGTGGGTTACAAATTAAATTTCACAAAGTGCCTAAGAAAATCTTAACTGTTCTAAATCTTAAATGAATAAAGACCTGGCATGCGTTTGTGGTTTGTGTTGTGTATCTCTCTCTCTCTCTCTCTCTGTGTGTGTGTGTGTGTGTGTGTGTGCGTATGGGTGTCAGTTCTAAAAGTATATATTGGGGTCTAAGTTAGGCTCATGTTCTCAGAAATTTGATGCAACACGCTTGGATTATTTTGTTCAATGTGACAGTTAAAAACTACATTATAGTGCTATTTTGGAAAAGAAAGCAAAGCTTTCCAGTAGTAACCTAACATTTTGCATTGTATATGTTGCCTTTTGCTTCTTTTTCTTATGCATGTATACAAAAGTACATAATGATAATGGCATCATTATTTCCCAGGTTCTCTGCTAAGTGCCATACATACGTTCAATCACTTACTCTCCATAATATGAAGTAGGCATTTGTTGCATTGAAGAATTTGTGCTGAAATTAGAAAAATAATAGTAATATGCTAATGATAATGTAGGTATTCGCTTGATAATTTTTTGGGTGTTCTACATGTTATTTTATTATTTAATTTATGCAATGGATTAATGGATGGCATCATTACCCAGTTTTACAGAAGAGGAACCCAAGTCACAGAAAGGTGAATAACCTGAGAAAGTATCACAGCTTCTACACTACAGTAAATATTACATGCTCAATGAAGCACTGACTCCTGAGAGCACACTTTTAAATTGCCTGTTATACTGCTTTTAAAAATGTAGAGTATTTGAAAATATAGCTTTAGAACTTCTGATTTAAAATTGAGTTTGGGAAAATATCCTGACACAATCTATTTTATCTTTCATTTAAATAACTATTCAGATGAAATAAATGAAAGGAAAAAATAATAAAGCTAATAATAATAATAAAGAAAGAAGGGATCTGGGAAAACAATGGATAACTCTAAAATCAACCAACCTCTTTCAAGAATAAAGTATTATACATATTTTCTATTGACATTACTGGGCTTCATTTCATAAAATGAATGCCCCTCAAAGTCAAAAAATAAAATAAAATAAACACTGTACACATCCCAAACTCAAAACCTCATGGATTAAAACAGCAGGAAAATTAGATAGATATGCACTACTGTGTGGCTGCAACTTTTTTATCCACCTAAAGTCTTTTTTTTATTCCATCACATATGTTTCCACTCCCATTTAAGTTTATAACTCTCAGAGAACAATGATAGGAAATGGAAGTAGTTAGAATGACTGGCATTGACATGTTACATCCTGGGAACTTTTCTTTGTAGATTATATATTACAGGAGGGCAGACTTTTTGTCTGCTTTATTTACTGATAAATCCATATCACTTAGCACATGAAAGGCATTAACTAAGATTTTGAATAAAATATGTACAGTTTTACAGGTAGTGTTTGAGACATGGAACTCTCTGCCAACTACGGAGAGCAGGGATTTTAATGTAATTTACTACACTGGGATATTACAGCAGCAATAGAAGAAGGCCACACTCTGAAAGAGGCAAAGAAGAAAATAATCTGAGAAACCTACATCTCATCACTCTCTACATTTAGATCTGAGAAGTAATTTTAGCCTCCTTTCACCTGAGTCAATCTGCATACTAATAATGCTTGATTAGTACGTTGGTCAAAGACACATAAAGGAGGGAAAAAAGCTATATGTGGTAAACCAAAAAACTAGAAGAGCAATGAAAAGAGAGAACTATACTGAAGACTCAGGGGGATATGCATCTTGATTCCTATGAATTTAAAGAAACTTTTTCATATTGTCAAAATAATATGACAATTTGTCCTCCAGTAAAAAAGAAGCAGAAAATTATAAGAGAATCACAATAGAAATCACAGAGCTAAAACTGCAATTGCAGAATTATAAGTTCTTTAGAAGCAGTAAAGCACAGAATTGATAAAATGGCGTCTTGATTTAGTGATAAAGTGACCATTTTTTAGAAAACATAAGAAAACTTCAGAAAAAAACAATAAATAGACTAGGAGATGACTGAAATTGAGGATATTCATTGGAGTTATTATATAGGTGTTTTCCAGTTTGGGGAGCTAATTTTTCTGCATATTGAATTTGATAACTCACATTTTAGGTCATTTCCTTATATGGTTCATAGAGTTTGATTGTGATCTTGTCTTTAGTATGGGTGATTGCATGCTCATACATGTAGGTATGTATTTTTTGTGAGAGTTCCCAGCTGCAAATAGAAGTTTTAATTTACTTATCCTTAGGCCTAAAAACTTTGTACTTATTCTAGTCAACTTCTAAATTAATTTCTTGGCTTGCTGAGAACAACCCATGTAGAAAGATAGTGTAAATTCTGACTTCATCTCATACCTTTTCATAGCACAGACCAGGGCTGGTTTATGGCATTAATCTAATTCCCATTACACAGTGACCTCTCCATTTTATATATCAACATACAATCTATTTATAATCAGAATGTATTAATAATTGCTACTTTTAAATAGCTAGACTGAGACTTTCATTTTATAAATTTCTAAGAAATAATATAAAAAGTAGTAATTTCTCATAATATGATTTTAATGTTTAGTGATTCATACTTTTCTCTTTTTCCTAATTTCAAGCAAAGAAAATTTAATAAATAGAAAAACTAATATTTTTAATATATAGTGTATTGGTCAGAATTCCTCAGAAAAACAGAAACAATAGGATGTGTGTGTGTGTGTGTGTGTGTGTGTGTGTGTGTGTGTGTGTGTACATAAAAAGGGAAAGAGGCAGATGGAGAGAAAGAGATTTATTATAAGTAATAGGTTTATGCAATTATGGAAACTTGAAGGTTCTGTGGTCTGCCGTCTGCAAGTTGGACATGGAGAAAAGCCAGTGCTGAAGCTCCGGTCTGAGTTTCAAGGCCTGATATCTGGGCACCTCATGACCCAGTCAGGTTAATACATAAAATTAGCCATCAGGTATAATAATATATTTTATCAACAATTCCAAATTTATACACACACTTCAATGAAATATTTAACAACTGTGTTAAGAGTTTATTTACTCAAGAAGTACTTACTGAAGTTTACAAAGTGGTGACCACTGAAATAGTAGCTGGCATAGAGAGTTAAAGAAGAGAGAGATTACAATTCTGAGATTCCAAAATGAGGCATAAACTAAACCAACATGCGAATACATATTGAATACTAATTTTAAAATAGAAATATAGTTTGCAATTTAAGAACATAAAATAGTCTTATCTCACTTAGTTCAGGGTTCAGCTATACTTCATTTAAGAAGATGTTATTTAAGCTGATCCCTGAGGGATGAATAGAAGCTTCCTAAGGAAAGTCGAGTGGTCTTGTTCTATTCCAGTCGTTTGACTGTTGAGTAAGTTGCCTAATGTCTCTGTCTGTGTTCTAATGTGAAATATACCCTTATATTTAATTGACCTATTATACAAGGTTGTTGTATTAAATTGGTATTTTAGGCCCCTTTGGTACTATAATAATATACCATACACTTGGCTTAAACCACAGAAATTTTTTTCTTATAGTTCTGGAGGCTGGTAAGTCCAAGATCAAGGTTCTGGCAGGGTTTTGGTTTTGGTGAGGGCTTTTTTCATGATTTGTAGGCAATGGCGTTCCCATTGTGTTCTCACATGAGAGAGACAGCTCTGGTGTATCTTCATCTTTATGTAAGGGTACCAGCCCTATAGGATTAGAGCTACACTCTTACGATCTCACTTAACCTTAATTACCTCTTTAAAATAACCTAACTCCAGTATAGCTACACTGGGGGTTAGGGATTCAACTATGAATTTTGGCAAGACATAGTTCTTTCCACAGCATTATTTTCCTGCCTTCTTGTCTGCTCAATTCATGTTTTTATCACATGCAAAATTCATTTTTTCCATTTCAGCAACCCCAAAAGTCTTGTCACTACAGCATCAACTCTAAGGTCTGAAGTCCAAAATTTCATCTAAATGTTATCTAAATCAGTTATGGGTCAAATTTAAGGTACAGTTCATCCTGAGGCAATTTTTTTTTTTTTCAGCTTCTCTAGCTCTGAAGCTGTGAAACCATACAAGTTACTCATTTGCAAAATACGATGGTAGAACAGGCACAGGGTAGACATTCCCATTTCAAAGGGTAGAAATAAGAAAGAGGTGAAGGGTCCTAAGCAAGTCCAAAACATAGCAAAGCAAATGTCGTTACGACTTAAGACTTGAGAATAATCCTCTTTGGCTTGCTGCCCTGTCTTCTGGACCCACTAGGGTGACAATCTGCTCCTATGGCTTTGCTGAGCAGTGGTCATGTTCCCAACACTCTGCTAGGAGGGGATCCCACACTCAAGGCTTTAGGCAACCCCTCACCCACATCTCTGGCTGGAGACTATTTGGCTTGTTAAAACAGAGGCACTAGACCCTCCTTTGAAACTGAGGAGCAGCATTGATGATCTCTGAAATACCTTCAAGGTCATTCTTCCTATTTTTGAAGAATAGTGCATTTGCAGTAGAATAGTTGTATGATTGGGCCATGTAGGTTGTAAAAAGTTTGACAGCTTTCTTTCATTTTATCTCTCTTTTTTTTTCTGCCCCTTTTAGTCTCAGTTGGCAGTGTTTCTGCTGGTGTAATTATATCTCTATTCCTGGCTTCTGCTTAAATGGATAATTAAGTCCATGAATCACACCTATGATCTCTATCAAATGGCTATGCAGCCACATTCTTAGTGTTCTCTATAGAACAAGTTTTCTCATTTTTGTATCATAGATAAACAGCATTTTTCAAATCTCTGAGTTCTTGTTCCTTTTTAACCTACCAATTTCTACCTTCAATTCATCTATTTCCTCTCATATTTTACTACAATCATAAAAAGAACCTAAGCTGCACCTTCAATGCTTTGCTTAGAAATCTCTTCTGCTAAACATTTTATTGCCTACAACATCTACCTGCCACAAAATACTAGAACACAACTTAGCTAAGTTATTTGCCACATTATAACAAGTCTTAGCTTTCCTCCAGTTTCCAGTAAACTGTTTCTTTTTAATTTTTCTTTTTTTTTTTGAGATGGAATTTCACTCTTGTTGCCCAGGCTGGAGTGCAATGGGGCGATCTTGGCTCACTGCAACCTCTGCCTCCTGGGTTCAAGTGATTCTCCTGCTTCAGCCCTCTGAGTAGCTAGGGTTATGGGTATGTGCCATCACGTCTGACTAATTTTTGTAGTTTTAGTAGAGATGAGGTTTCACCACATTGGCCATGCTGGTCTCAAATTCCTGACCTGAGATGATCCATCCACCTCAGCCTCCCGAAGTGCTGGGATTACAGGCATGAGCCACAATGCCCGGCCTCCAGTAATCTGTTTCTTATTTCTGAGACATCACCAAAATTTCCTATAATGTCTGTATGTATTTCTAGCATGTACTTCATAACTCGTCTGGCCTCTACCTAATATCCAGTTCCAAAGCTACTGCAATATTTTAGGTATTTTTTACACAAGAACTCTACTCCTTAGTACCAAAATCTGTCTTAATCTTCTTGGGCTACTATAACAAAACATCGTAAGCTGTGTGGCTTAAACAACAGAAATTTATTTCTTATGGTTCCAGAGGTTAGAAAGTCCAAGATCAAGTTTCTGACAGTGTTTTGTTCCTGGTGAAAGTTTTCTTCCTGTCTTGAAGATAGTCATCATGCTGTGTTTTCACATGGTAGAGAAAGAGAGAGCTCTTATGTGAGGATCAGCCTTATCAGATTCGAACTCCACCCTTATGAACTCAGTTAACCTCAATTACTTCTTCCAAGACTTTTTCTCCAATACAGTCACATGAGGAGTTAGGGACTTAACACATGCATTTGGGGAGACACTATTCAGCCTGCAGCAATTAGTATTTTTCACTCTATTGCACAAGATTTTCAAGAGTGTTAGCTACTATTCTGGCTGTTACTATCCAGGATAACACCTGTGTAGGATTATTGGCAGAGAGAAAGATGCATAAGCTATTCTTGGTGTGGGAGGGAGGTTGACCAATGCAGTTGGAACTGCATTGTGAGAATGGGTAGGTTTGTTATGAGAATGACAAAACCATGGGGAGCGAATTCATGCAGTATCTTGTATGATCTGAAAAAGTCTTAATTTATACGTTGAGAAAAATGGGCAGCAATTTAGGGAAGTAATATTATCAAAAATGAATATAAAAAGCACTCTATTTTTATGAAATGCATTGGAGGGGAGAAAACTGGATGGATGCTAGATGACCAGATATGGGAGAGGAAAAATGGGGATTTAATATATCAGATATTTCTATATTTAAAAAGCCATTTAAGGTTCAGACACTGAGGAATGGCTATGTCAGTCTTGCAGTGTAAAGTTTCAGTATATTTTTATATACTCTAAAAATAATTCTTAATAATATTTGAAAAAAATTGGATAACAGAAACATTTTTACAATGCCACACTATGTAAGAGAGACCATATTTAAATCAATGTTTCTGTCCTGGCATGGTAGCTCACACCTATAATCCCAGCACTTTTGGAGGCCAAGGTGGGTGGATCAGCTGAGGTCAGGAGTTCAAGAACAGCCCGGCCAACACGGTCAAACCCCATCTCTACTAAAAATAAAAAATTTAGATAGGTGTGGTGGTGTGGACCTGTTGTCCCAGCTACTTGGGGCGCTGAGGCAAAATAATCACTTGAACCCAGGAGACAGAAGATGCAGTGAGCCAAAATCATGCCACTGCTTTCCAGCCTGGGGGACACAGTGAGATTTTGGTCTCGAAATAAATAAATAAATAAAATAAAACAATGTTTCTAATTGTGTAAGCATCTTTATATGTACATGTAAAATATTGTAAATGTACATGTAAAATATTTATAGGCACATGGAAAATATTGTAAATATTTATAAATATGAACACACAAAAAATGCAATAAAATAAGAATGTGAAATATTGCTTATTTGATAATAATTTTAATATTAAAATAGCATTTAAAATATTAATCATTGTTATTTCTAGAGAGATAAATTACATTTTATTTTTTCAATCTGCTTTTCTTACAACTCTAAATATCTTGTAAAGTATGATTTGCTTAAATTTCTAAAATTTTATGATGTTTGGACAACATATTTCTAAGGAAAAAATGACTACAACTGGCACATAAAGTTAGGAACCTTAGATTGAAAGATAAAATACTCTTTTTGATATCTAAGTATAGTATACTCATACCAGGTGTTTTATATATTGTAGATGTGTCTTGATTTCATGGTTGTGCTGAGACTAATGAAGTTGAGAAGTGGAGCAAAACCGATATTTCAGAACAAGAATTTGAAAAATTCTGATTTTCACATTTTCTACTTTCATTTTATTAGTACAATCCTGAAATTATGAATACCTCACCAAGGTGAAGATAAAACAAAAATATGGCTTTACAACTTTAGAAGTTAGAAATTGTTTGTATAATGTGTTGGGAAAGAGCCTATAGTTTGAAATTAAAAGGCCTGTGGTTGGTTCTAAATGTTCTACTTTGTAGCCACAGGATTTTGATCAGATTGACTAAGTCTCATTTTCACTACCAGTAAATAAATTAGAAAATAAACTCTACTCTGCCTACTGTATGTGAAACTTGTAAGGGAGAGGTAAAGTAATGTGTGCATATTATTTATAAATTGTATGTTATGCAAACCTAAAATTCTTGTTTTGGCAAAAAAATTAATGATCACAGGGAAGCAAATAAAGCAATAATTAGATTGTATTGAAATTTGCAACAAATAATTAAGCATATGAAGAAAGCTAAATGCTAAATAAACCAACTTCCTTTTCTTTGGGCTTAACTAATATCTCATATTCATGTACTCCTAACAATCACTATAAATTAGTTAACCTCCTCTCTAACAGCTTGAAGAATAAAGGCCTTTGATCAAAGACCTAATCAGTATATTTTAAATTATTTTTATTGTAGCACAGTATGTTTTCAACTCAATATAACTAGCCTGGAAATAAACTAGATCTATTCTGTTTAGATATAATCTGAATATCATCTATATTTATTCATAACTAATAAATTTATTAAATTAATAAAATACAAAGTATATCTGAATAAAAGGCACACACAAGGTAGTTATAGTGAATATAACTGATAAAAGGAATGATAAAATAAAAAAGATTTATTCACTTAATTGAATGCTGTACTCTCACTAAGGATGTAGCTTTCCTTCCATTTTTAGATTAAATATAAATTATTCAACCTGAATATTCATGTACATAACTCTTTTTTTATAAATTATAGTTTAAGTTCTGGGATACATGTGCAGAACATGGAATTTTTTTACATAGATATACACATACTATGGTGGTTTGCTCCACCCATCAACCCATCACCTATGTTAAGTATTTCTCCTAATGTTATCCCTCCCCTAGCCCCCAACCTGCTAACAGGCCCCAGTGTGTGATGTTCCCCTCCCTATGTCCATATGTTCTCATTGTTCAACTCCCACTTATGAGTGAGAACATGCTGTGTTTGGTTTTCTGTTCTTTTGATAGTTTGCTGAGAATGATGGTTTCCAGCTTCATCCATGTCCCTGCAAAGGACATGAACTCATCCTTTTTATGACTGCATAGTCATGGTGTATCTGTGCCACATGTTCTTTATCCAGTCTATTATTGATGGACATTTGGGATGGTTCCAAGTCTTTGCTATTGGGAATAGTGCTGCAATAAACATACGTGTGCATGCGTCTTTATAGTAGAATGATTTATAATCCTTTGGGTATATACCCAGTAATGGGAAGACAAATTGATTAACAATATACTGTAGCAGTCAGACAGTCCTGAGTTTAAATACTGAGTCCACCAATTTGCTAGTTCTGTGACCTTGGACAAGTTAGTTGTTCCAATCCTCATGTGCCTCATCAGTAAAATGAGAATAGCCACAGTATATATCTTAAATGTCATTGTGAGTATTGAACAAAATAATCACGTCAGTCACATACACAAATATTCAATAAATGTTCACTGCTGCTGTTTTGTTGTAGCTGTTGCTAATTAGAAAGTTTGGTAGAGAAAATTTTTAGCAAAAAAAGAGTTGAGGATGAGACTCAGGCTTTTTTTGTTGGTCCATTTGCTTTCATGTGTTTCTAGTCACTTCTTACTGGTTGTCAGTACCCCAGACATACCCTATTACATCTAAACATGTGAATATGAAAAGATCTACACAATAAATTGTGAAATGAAAAAACATATACATAATAATAATTAAAAGGTAGTTAAATGTTTATCTCTGAGTTTCTTGATAGCTAAGACTTAGATTCAAAAATTAGTTAGCATCATGAGTTTTCCTTTGTTCATAAAAAATCACATACAGTTTTAAATTGATCTCTTTAGCCGCTTATAGTCAGGAAACATTCTGCTAGACTCTTAAAAACATGCATGTAAACTCTTGGGTTTCTCTTTCTATTGAACAACTGGTCAAGAAAACAGTACACACTTTTGCAGAAACACACAGACTAATAAATGTAGAGGAAAATGCTTGCTTACATCATTTCTTATATTATTTTTTATTTTTATTTTTAATTTTTATGGAAACATAGTAGCTATATATATATATGGGGTACATGAGATATTTTGATCCGGGCACACGATGTGTAGTAACAATTATATTATGGTGAATGGAGTATCTGTTGCCTCAAGCATTTATTCTTTCTGTGGGTGTTACAAACATTCTATTTATACTCTTTTAGATATTTTTATTTTTATTTTTTTAACTATGCTTTAAATTCTAGGGTACATGTGCACAACGTGCAGGTTTGTTACATATGTATACATGTGCCAGGTTGGTGTGCTGCACTCATTAACTAGTCATTTACATTAGGTATATCTCCTAATGCAATCCCTCCCCCTCCCCACAATAGGACCCGGTGTGTGATGATCCCCTACTTGTGTCCAAGTGATCTCATTGTTCAACTTCCACCTATGAATGAGAACATGCAGTATTTGGTTTTCTGTTCTTGCGATAGTTTGCTGAGAATGATGGTTTCCAGCGACATCCATGTCCCTATGAAGGACACGAACTTATCCTTTCTTGTGGCTGCAGAGTATTCCATGGCGTATATATGCCACATTTTCTTAATTCAATCTGTCACTGACGGACATTTGGGTTGATTCCAAGTCTTTGCTATTGTGAATAGTGCTGCAATAAACATAGGTATGCATGTGTCTTTATAGGAGCATGACTTATAATCCTTTGGGTATATCCCCAGTAGTGGGATGGCTGGGTCAAATGGTATTTCTAGTTCTAGATCCTTGAGGAATCGCCACACTGTTTTCCACAATGGTTGAACTAGTTTACGGTTCCACCAACAGTGTAAAAGTGTTCCTATTACTCCACATCCTCTCCAGCACCTGTTGTTTCCTGATTTTTTAATGATCGCCATTCTAACTTTTGTGAGATGGTATCTCATTGTGGTTTTGATTTGCATTTCTTTGATGGCCAGTTATGATGAGCATTTTTTCATGTGTCTGTTGGCTGTATGAACGTCTTCTTTTGAGAAGTGTCTGTTCATATCCTTTGCCCACTTTTTGATGGGGTTGTTTGTTTATTTCTTGTAAATTTGATTGAGTTCTTTATAGGTTCTGGATATTAGCCCTTTGTCAGATGAGTAGATTGCAAAAATTTTCTCCCATTCTGTAGGTTGCCTGTTCACTCTGATGGTAGTTTCTTTTGTTGTGCAGAAACTCTTTAGTTTAATTAGATCCCATTTGTCAATTTTGGCTTTTGTTGCCGTTGCTTTTGGTGTTTTAGACATGAAGTCCTTGCCCATGCCTATGTCCTGAATGGTATTACTTAGGTTTTCTTCTAAGTTTTTTATGGTTTTAGGTCTAACATTTAAGTCTCTAATCCATCTTTAATTAATTTTTGTATAAGGAGTAAGGAAAGGATTCAGTATCAGCTTTGTACTTATGACTAGCCAACTTTCCCAGCACCATTTGTTAAATAGGGAATCCTTTCCCCACTTCTTGTTTTTGTCAGGTTTGTCAAAGATCAGATGGCTGTAGATGTGTGGTATTATTTCTGAGGACTCTGTTCTGTTCCATTGGTCTATATCTCTGTTTTGGTAGAAGTACCATGCTGTTTTGGTTACTGTAGCCTTGTAGTATAGTTTGAAGTCTGGTAGCGTGATGCCTCCTGCTTTGTTCTTTTGACTTAGGATTGTCTTGGAAATGCAGGGTCTTTTTTGGTTCCATATGAACTTTAAAGCAGTTTTTTCCAATTCTGTGAAGAAACTCATTGGTAGCTTAATGGGGATGGCATTGAATCCATAAATTACCTTTGCAGTATTGCCATTTTCACGATATTGATTCTTCCTATCCATGAGCATGGTATGTTCTTCCATTTGTTTGTGTCCTCTTTGATTTCACTGAGCAGTGGTTTGTAGTTCTCCTTGAAGAGGTCCTTTACATCCTTTTAAGTTGGATTCCTAGGTATTTTATTCTCTTTGAAGCTATTGTGAATAGGAGTTCATTCATGATTTGGCTCTCTGTTTGTCTATTCCTGGTGTATAAGAATGTTTGTGATTTTTGCACATCGATTTTGTATCCTGAGACTTTGCTGAAGTTGTTTATCAGCTTAAGGAGATTTTGGGCTGAGACAAAGGGGTTTTCTAAATGTACAATCATGTCATCTGCAAACAGGGACAATTTGACTTCTTCCTTTCTGAACTGAATACCCTTGATTTCTTTCTCTTGCCTGATTGCCCTAGCCAGAACTTCCAACAGTATGTTGAATAGGAGTGGTGAGAGAGGGCATCCCTGTCTTGTGCCAGTTTTCAAAGGGAATGCTTCCAGTTTTTGCCCATTCAGTATGATATTGACTGTGGGTTTGTCACAAATAGCTCTTATTATTTTGAGATATGTTCCATCAATACCGAATTTATTTAAAGTTTTTAGCATGAAGGACTGTTGAATTTTGTCAAAGGCCTTTTCTGCATCTATTGAGATAATCATGTGGTTCTTGTCTTTGGTTCTGTTTATATGCTGGGTTACATTTATTGATTTGTGTATGTTGAACCAGCCTTGCATCCCAGGGATGAAGCCCACTTGATCATGGTGGATAAGCTTTTTGTTGTGCTGCTGGATTCGGTTTGCCAGCATATTTTAGGATTTTTGCATCCATGTTCATCAGAGATATTGGTCTAAAATTCTCTTTTTTTGTTGTATATCTGTCAGGCTTTGGTATCAGGATAATGTTGGCCTTGTAAAATGAGTAAGGGAGGATTCCTTCTTTTTCTATTGATTGGAATAGTTTCAGAAGGAGTGGTACCAACTCCTCCTTGTACCTCTGGTAGAATTTGGTTGTGAATCTGTCTGGTCCTGGACTTTTTTTGGTTGGTAGGCTAAGAATTATTGACTCAATTTCAGAGCCTGTTATTGGTCTATTCAGGGATTCAAATTATTCCTGGTTTAGTCTTGGGAGAGTGTAAGTGTCCAGGAAATTATCCATTTCTTCTAGGTTTTCTAGTTTATTTGTGTAGAGGTGTTTATAGTATTCTCTGATGGTAGTTTGTATTTCTGTGGGATCGGTGGCGATATCCCCTTTATCATTTTTTATGGTGTCTATTTGATTCTTCTCTGTTTTCTTCTTTATTAGTCTTGCTAGTGGTCTATCAATTTTGTTGATCCTTTAAAAAAAAACCAGCTCCTGGGTTCATTGATTTTTTGGAGGGTTTTTTGTGTCTCTATCTCCTTCAGTTCTGCTCTGATCTTAGTTATTTCTTGCCTTCTGCTAGCTTTTAATGTGTTTGCTCTTGCCTCTCTAGTTCTTTTAATTGTGATGTTAGTGTGTCAATTTTAGATCTGTCCTGCTTTCTCTTGTGGGCATTTAGTGCTGTAAATTTCCCTCTACACACTGCTTTAAATGTGTCCCAGAGATTCTGGTATGTTGTGCCTTTGTTCTCATTGGTTTCAAAGAACATCTTTATTTCTGCCTTCATTTTGTTATGTACCCAGTAGTCATTCAGGAGCAGGTTGTTCAATTTCCATGTAGTCAAGCAGTTTTGATTGAGTTTCTTAATCCTGAGTTCTAGTTTGATTGCACTGTGGTGTGAGAGACAGTTTGTTATAGTTTCTGTTCTTTTACGTTTGTTGAAGAGTGCTTTACTTCCAACTATGTGGTCGCTTTTGGAATAAGTTTGATGTTGTGCTGAGAAGAATGTATATTCTTTTGATTTGTGGGGGACAGTTCTATAGATGTCTATTAGGTCTGCTTGGTGCAGAGTTGAGTTCAATTCCTGGATAGCCTTGTTAACTGTCTATCTCATTGATGTGTCTGATGTTGACAGTGGGGTGTTCAAGTCTCCCAGTATTATTGTATGGGAGTCTAAGTCTCTTTGTAAGTCTCTAAGGACTTGCTTTATGAATCTGGTTGCTTCTATATTGGGTGCATATATATTTAGGATAGTCAGCTCTTCCTGATGAATTGATCCATTTGCTATTATGTAATGGCCTTCTTTGTCTCTTTTGATCTTTGATGGTTTGAAGTCTGTTTTATCAGAGACTAGGATTGAAACCCCTGTTATTCTTTTTGTTTGTTTGTTTTCCATTTGCTTGGTAGATCTTCCTTTATCCCTTTATTTTGAGCCTATGTGTGTCTCTGCATGTGAGATGGGTCTCCTGAATACAGCAAACTGATGGGTCTTGACTCTTTATCCAATTTGCCAGTCTGTGTCTTTTAATTGGAGCATTTAGTCCATTTACTTTTAAGGTTAACATTGTTATATGTGAACTTGATCCTGTCACTATGATATTAGCTGGTTATTTTTCTCACTTGTTGATTCAGTTTCTTCCAAGCATCGATGGGCTTTACATTTTGATATGTTTTTGCAGTGGCTGGTACCTGTTGTTCGTTTCCATATTCAGTGCTTCCTTCAGGATCTCTTGTACGTCAGGCCTGGTGGTGAGAAAATCTCTAAGCATTTGCTTGTCTGTAAAGGATTTTATTTCTCCTTCACTTATGAAACTTAGTTTGACTGGATATGAAGTTCTGGGTTGAAAATTCTTTTCTTTAGCAATGTTGAATATTGACCCCCACTCTCTTCTGGCTTGGAGAGTTTCTGCCAAGAGATCTGCTGTTAGTCTGATGGGCTTCCCTTTTGTGGGTAACCCAACCTTTCTCTCTGGCTGCCCTTAACATTTTTTCCATCATTTCAACTTTGGTGAATCTGAAAATTATGTGTCTTGGAGTTGCTCTTTTCGAGGACTATCTTTGCAGTATTCTCTGTATATCCTGAATTTGAATGTTGGTCTGCCTTACTAGGATGGGGATGTTCTCCTGGATGATATCCTGCAGAGTGTTTTCCAACTTGGTTCCATTTTCCCTGTCACTTTCAGGCACACCAATCAGATGTAGATTTGGTCTTTTCACATAATCCCATGTTTCTTGGAGGCTTTGTTCATTTCTTTTTACTCTTTTTTCTCTACACTTCTCTTCTCACTTCATTTCATTCATTTGATCTTCAATCGCTGAGACTCTTTCTTCCAGTTGATCGAGTCAGTTACTGAAGCTTGTGCATTTGTCACATAGTTCTCATGTTATGGTTTTCATCTCTATCAGTTCTTTTAAGGTCTTCTCTGCATTGATTGTTCTAGTTATCCATTCATCCATTCTTTTTTCAACGTTTTTAATTTTTTGCTCTGGTTACATCGTTCCTCCTTTAGCTCTGAGAAGTTTGATTGACTGAAGCCTTCTTCTCTCAACTCGTCAAAGTCATTCTCCGTCCAACTTTGTTCCATTGCTGGCGATGAGCTGCGTTCCTTTGGAGGGGGAGATGCACTCTGATTTTTTTGGATTTCCAGCTTTTCTGTACTGCTTTTTCCCCATCTTTGTGGTTTTATCTGCCTTTGGTCTTTGATGATGGTTACGTACTGATGGAGTTTTGGTGTGGGTGTCCTCTCTGTTTGTTAGTTTTCCTTCTAATAGTCAGGACCCTCAGCTGTAGATTTGTTGGAGTTTGCTTGAGGTCCACTCCAGACACTGTTTGCCTGGGTATCAGCAGCGGAGGCTGCAGAAGATAGAATATTGCTGAACAGTGACTGCTGCTGTCTGATTCTTGCTCAGGAAGCTTTGTCTCAGGGTGTACCCTGCCGTGTGAGGTGTGAGGTTTTGGTCTGCATCTAGTAGGGGATGTCTCCCAGTTAGGCTACTCAGGGGTCAGATACCCACTTGAACAGGCAGTCTGTCCATTCTCAGATCTCAACCACTATGCTGGGAGGTCCACGGCTCTCTTCAAACCTGTCAGATGGGGTCATTTACCTCTGCCGAGGTTTCTACTGCTTTCTGTTTAGCTATGCCCTGTCCCCAGAGGAGCAGTCTACAGAGGGAGGCCGGCCTCCTTGAGCTGTGGTGTGCTCCACCCAATTCGAGCTTCCTGGTGGCTTTGTTTACCTACTTAAGCCTCAGCAATGGCAGACACCCCTCCCCCAGTCTCGCTGCCACCTTGCAGTTAGATCTCAGACTGCTGTGCTAGCAATGAGGGAGGCTCCGTGGGCATGGGACCCTCTGGGCCAGGTGTGGGATATAATCTCCTGGTGTGCCATTTGCTAAGACCCTTGGTAGAGTGCAGTATTAGGGTGGGAGTTACCTGATTATCCAGGTGTTGTGTCTCTCAATTTCCTTTGGCTAGGAAAAGGAATTCCCTTCCCCCTTGTGCTTCCCAGGTGAGGCGATGCCTTGCCCTGCTTCAGCTCTCTTGGTCAGACTGCACCCGTGGACCAGTGCCAACTGTCCAACTCGCCCCAGTGAGATGAACTCGGTACCTCAGTTGAAAATTCAGAAATCACCCATCTTCTGTGATTTCTTCAACTCCTGCCTCCTGCTCTGTGTCTCTCACACTGGGAGCTGGAGGCTGGAGCTGTTCCTATTCGACCATCTTGGGCGCACCCCCCTCTTTTAGTTATTTTTAAATTTACAACAAATTATTGTTGACTGTAGTCATTCTGTTGTACTATCATATGCCAGATCTTATTCATTCTATCAAACTATATTTTTGTACCCATTAACCATCCCCGTTTCTGCCCTCCTCACCACTATAAATCCTTCCATTCTTTTGAACCTGATGCTGCCTTCTGTTACATTTGATCTTAGTTTTTTGGTTGACCTTTCCCAACTCAACCCAACCCAACTCCTTCCTCAGAGGCCCTGAAATGACTTTGGTAGAGGATCATTTATTTTCTGTATCCTATTTCAGACTTAATAACCCTAACAATTTGAGGTACCTGAAGTAGTTTCTTTACTTTGTTCATGGTCAATCAGGCCCAAATCTATACATGGCTCATTTTCTTCTTAATGAGCAGGGTCGGATTGAGATATCTAGATTCCCTAAGCATGAAAAAAATAGTTCCTTGTTTTGTGTAATATTACAAAATAAACATTAACTCCAAAAATGAATTTGAAGAAATACGACATAATTTTTTGTATTTTTGTCATGTTTTGAAATATATACTATAACATTTAAAAATGTTTTTCTAATTTTTATGCTAATTCCTTATTTGTATATAATAAATGTTTATCATATCTGGTAGAAAATGCAACATGAGTTATACTGGATTCATTTTATTTGTATCTCTATTAGTTCCACCATGTATTTCTCACACTATCAACCTAAGCATTCAAACAATGTATCACCGTACAGTGATAGCAACTTTTATTAATAAGAAAAAAAACTTTGAATGAAATATTGAGAATCTTTTTGCAGCAAATTAATGCTTTTTGTCACACAAACAAGTCTTTCAAGACCTATCTTTTGACTGATTTATATGAAATATCTTTATCAAAATACCTGCATCCGTTTTGCATAGTACTAATCACACAATCATTATTTTTAACGTAATGATAGCAAAATTTCTGAATTTGATTTATTGACTTTTCTTCAAGTCATAGCCAGATTTATTTATTCTGTCACAATTTTTTTCTGGAAATGAAAAAGTAAGAATATGTCCCCTAAACTTCACTTATCTGTTCATTTCTAAGTTATTCTATTCCCCTTGCTTTCAACAGTCACATCATGGCAAAAGATACAATGGCTTATGACTCATATTACTCTATTTTAGCTAGAGAGCCCACAAGTCATTTAATAATACCAAAGGTAAGATTTGCTGCTTTCAAAGATTTAATTTTCCAGCAGATTAGATTTTAGCTAAATAGAAAAATGTATCTAACTGGTACCTTTTTTTTTTTTTTTTTTTCCAATCTTCTTTTCCTGGGCACCACCTTGCATAGGATTTATCTGAGACAGATATTCTGAAACATTTGAATATCATGGAGTTATTGCATACTTAGTGTACTGAGTCAATTCAGTGGGTACTGAGAAATGTGTACTATTACTTTCAATCTGTTCACTTCTCGACCACAGGGAGCAATTACCTGCAAAGAACTTCCTGCATGTTTTATGACTCATAAATTGAGAATAAACTCCGACAGAATCAAAATTTATGTTTTCCTAATTATATATTAGTTATCTAGCATGGTTTTAAATATTAAATACAAAATACTTATATTTAGCCATTGGGAACCATTATATTGAAATGTTGATTTAAATATGTAAATGATGACATTCCTTTTAGGAAATAACAGAAAAAAAATTCAGCCAACAATTATTAATTAATTTTCAATAATTAATGTCACTGATTTTATAGTTAGAGCTTGTTTGTCATGATGGTATGTGCTTTATCTGTGAACATTTTGCCTAATATTCATAACAACTTGATAACATTGTTACTAGGTAGAATTATGATCCCCATTTTACAGATGAATTGACTGAGACCTATACAGATAAAATAGTTTGTCTAAGATCATTCAGGTCAGAAGTAGAATAGGTGACTGTCATAGAAAAGCCATTGTTAAATTCTCCTAAATATGCCTACATCATTCTTAACATTTATACATTATTGCCTGGGAATTATAGAGAGGGGTATCAAACTGGCATGTTAACTACAACAGTTGTAGTTTCTAAAATGATTTACTAAGCTCTTCAATTTCATAGCTGCTAGCCACATATATCTATTAAACAATTGAAATGTGGCTAGCCCAAATTAGGAAGTATTTTAAGCGTAAATGCATACTGGATTTCAAAGACTCAGTATGAGAAATTATGTAAAATATATTCAAAATATTCTTCAAATTTAATTACATGTTGAAGTAAAAACATCTTGGTTATAAAGCATTAAATAAAATGTACTAGTAAAATTAATTTAATATACTATACTAGATACTTTGATGGCTACTTTTCATTATTAAATTGGTTCACATATGTATTGACTCTACATATACTTTTGTATTCTTATGTACATTTTGGTTGGTTTCAAAAATCTTAAATTCATAAAGAACAGAGAAAATGCCTTCTATTTAATTTTCAACAATTCATCCTCTGGGTTGAAATGTGGCAGCCCGGTTGGTTCATGGTTGACTCCCAGTAGCTTCTTCCTTGGTAATGGTAATGTCAGGATTATATTTGGGGAATCTGGAATTTCTAAACAACCATCTATAATTCATTATAACAATACCATTTTCCTTAGCAAAATTTGTTTATAAGTGGGAAGTGATGCAACACCATTAAAACACTTTTCTTTGAGAGACAGCTTGCTGAGACGATGCTGGGAAATATTTTCTGTGATAAATAGATTACAGGGAAAGAAAGGAGATAATCTGCCTTCATTAATTGGGTACTTTACTTGTATATGAAGTCTGACAAACCTTCAGTATTACAGTGAGGCTAACTAAGCTGACACACTAAGGATGAATGGAACCTGAGTTCCTAATATCATTAGTTATTTAACAATTTTGGCAGCTACCTCACATCTGGACTTATTGTTGTATGAGATAATACATTTATTTATTTAAAACATTTTACATGTGTTCATTTTTTAGAAAATATGCATTCCAAGAATGTTGTAAATGGTATAACTAACCTCTTCAAAGATGGAACAATTGTACACCAATGAGAACATCATTATGTGTTCTCAGGATCATCTTTGACAGATGAAATACAAAAAGCCCTTATTTACTTGCAAATTGAATAATAGAGATAAGAGGCCTACTTGTACAGAATAACACCTCATAGAGTCAATGACCTGTCAATGCCTTGAGCTATATTCACAAAACAGACAGGAAACAGATATAAGATCTAAGAACAGAAAATATAGGTAGGCAAGTGCTATCATTTGATATTCATGGTACTTTATTTGCTGTCTTATTTCCAATCTAGGGATTTCTAGTAGCAGATTTTATAATTATATTAATAATGTCAAACAGCTGTTCTCTTAACAGGCCAAATCAAATTTTTAATCAGAGTAATAGAAATATCATAATTTAAGAAATGTTCAAAACAAATAATTTTTGGAAAAGTCTGTTTTGAGCATCAGAACCTAGTCTTTTGTGAGATATTTAACACTTAGAATAGCCACAGCACTCACGTGTTTCATAACTTTTCTTAATATGTTAGGTGACTTTAATTTCTGCCAATATAGTCAAATTAGAAAACCAAAAAGGCAAAATGGTCTCTTATTTAATTGTGATTTACTAAGATATATGTCTTTAAATAAAAAAGATATTTTCTTTATTCTTTATAAATCCATGCATTATCATGTATTTCCAAAATGAAGATGAGCATTGAGCAGCAATACATGGTGATTTTCCCCAATCCAAAGTTGACAGGGTCTGGCTTTACTGGCGGATGTTATTAAAAAAATAAAAAACATTTAATAACATCTCATTCATAGAATTTTTTATTATTCTCATAGACTTACTAATCAGATATTTTATAGTTTTATCCTAAATTCACTGCAAATCTTGACAATTTATAGATACGATTACATCTAAGATTATGCCTTTGTGTGTTTCATTGAATATATGTTTACAATAATTATATACTTGCATTTTTATGGTACGTTCTTGTCATTTCATTTGAAACTTTTTTCCTTTATGTAGATGTGCTTTTTATATCTATGCTTTTAGTTTACCTAAATATTTACATGAATAAAATAGATATCCAAAGGCTTAAGGTAAATACATATTTTTACATAATAAATACATACATATACATAATATGTAATAGATATATACATAATATACCATATATAATATGTAAATACATATATAAATAAAGTAAATACATATGTAAAGCAAATACATACCCTAAACTATAATACAGAATCACATAATTCTTGGATTGAAAGAATCAAAGGTAATATTTACTCAAAATTCCTTTTATAATGAGAAAATTGTCACAGAGAAGATCATATAACTTCTGATATGCTCTGCTTGAATACTTCTCAAAAAAGCTGAGCTAGGTTTAACTATTTTTCTGTTTGAGATTTCCCAGACTATCACAGCTAAATTTCATGCCCTAAATTTAAGAATTCTGGGTCTAAATGTGAACAAATTTCCTTGAGTCTATCCAATCAAACATCTTTGGAAATCATGACATAATCATCCATCTATCTGCTTCACGTAGATTAATTCCATAACATTTCTCTTCTTGACCTGCACTTTCCTCTCTCCTTCATAGCCAGACCTCCTGGTACGCTGAGACTAGGTCATTGATGTTTTATTCATCAGTATAATTCATCAGCCACCCTTTCCTGTTCATCTCAGCAGGGTGAACAGATATGTAGTAATAAGAATAGATACTGAATCTACCTGTGATTGTAATTAATAAGTGATGAAACAAAAATGAAATAATTTTTACTCCCAATAGTTGCGGGTTTTTAACCTAAGAAAAGTTTGTATTACAAATGGCAATGGGCAATGATATACAGTTGGCAGCCCTCATTGTTCTTGGGTGCGGGGTGGGGTGGGGGACTTTTGATTCTAGGACACCCCTGAAATACCAAAATTCATGGATGTTCAAGCCCCTTATATAAAATGGTGTAGTACTTTGCATATAAACTATGCACATCCTCCTGTATACTTTTTCATCTCTAGATTACTTATAACACCTAATAAAATCTAAATGCTATACAAATAATGTTATACTTTATTGTTTAAAGAATAATGACAAGGTAAAAAAAAAAATCTGTATATGTTTAGTACAGACAAACATCCTTGTTTTGGGTGTGAACAGTTTATATCCTGTTGGTTAAATCCAAGAATGTAGAGCCTATAAATATGGAAGGTCAACTGAAAGACTTTTCATGAATCAGCTTATCTCTCTTCTATTTAAAAGTTGAATTATATTTCATTTAATAGGTTTTTTTTTTATTATACTTTAAGTTCTAGGGTACATGTGCATAACATGCAGGTTTGTTACATATGTATATCTGTGCCATGTTGGTGTGCTGCACCCATCAACTCGTCAGCACCCATCAATTCATCATTTATATCATGTATAACTCCCCAATGCAATCCCTCCCCCCTCCCCCCTCCCCATGATAGGCCCCAGTGTGTGATGTTCCCCTTTCCGAGTCCAAGTGATCTCATTGTTCAGTTCCCACCTATGAGTGAGAACATGCGGTGTTTGGTTTTCTCTTATTGTGATAGTTTGCTAAGAATGATGGTTTCCAGCTGCATCCATGTCTCTACAAAGGACGCAAACTCATCCTTTTTTATGGCTGCATAGTATTCCATGGTGTATATGTGCCACATTTTCTTAATCCAGTCTGTCACTGATGGACATTTGGGTTGATTCCAAGTCTTTGCTATTGTGAATAATGCCGCAATAAACATACGTGTGCATGTGTCTTTGTAGTAG
>NC_045443.1:71045842-71069309 GCF_002776525.5 Piliocolobus tephrosceles | reverse complement strand
GTCAGGACCCTCAGCTATAGGTCTGTTGGAGATTGCTTGAGGTCCACTCCAGACCCTGTTTGTCTGGGTATCAGCAGCAGAGGTTGCAGAAGATAGAATATTGCTGAACAGCGAGTGCACCTGTCTGATTCTTGCTTTGGAAGCTTCCTCTCAGGGGTGTACTCCAACCTTTGAGGTGTGGGGTGTCAGACTGCCCCTAGTGGGGGATGTCTCCCAGTTAGGCTACTCAGGGGTCAGGGACCCACTTGAGCAGGCAGCCTGCCCCTTCTCAGATCTCAACCTCCATGTTGGGAGATCCACTGCTCTCTTCAAAGCTGTCAGAGTTGTTCACGTCTGCACAGGCCTCTGCTGCTTCCCCTGTTATTTTTTGGTTGTGTCCTGTCCCCAGAGGTGGAGTCTACAGAGACAGGCAGGTTTCCTTGAGCTGCTGTGAGCTCCACCCAGTTCGAGCTTCCCAGTGTCTTTGTTTACCTACTTAAGCCTCAGCGATGGCGGGCGCCCCTCCCCTAGCCTGGCTGCTGCCTTGCGGTTAGATTGCCACAGACTGCTGTGTTAGCAAGGAGGGAGGCTCCGTGGGCGTGGGACCCTCCTGGCCAAGTGTGGGGTATATTCTCCTGCTGTGCCGGTGTGCTTACCACGCAGTATTGGGGTGGGAGTTACCCGATTTTCCAGGTGTTGTGTGTCTCAGTTCCCCTGGCTAGGAAAAGGGACTCCCTTCCCCCTTGCGCTTCCCAGGTGAGGCGATGCCTCGCCCTGCTTCAGCTCTCGCTGGTCAGGCTGCAGCAGCTGACCAGCACCGATTGTCCGGCACTCCCGAGTGAGATGACCCCAGTACCTCAGTTGAAGATGCAGAAATCACCGGTCTTCTGTGTCGCTCGCGCTGTGAGTTGGAGACTGGAGCTGTTCCTATTCGGCCATCTTGCTCTGCCCCCCCATTTAATAGGTTTTGATGCCTATCCTCCAACTACAAATCATTCTCAATCTGTGATTATATTTTTTTCTTTGGCAAAAAATGTTTCTTTAACTTGTTATTATTGAAAATAATATTTTACCCTCACAAAGTGAGCCTATAACATGTACAATACATATACTCAAAAAGCTTGAAATAAACAGTAAGTCCTCACTTAACATTTTCTGTAGGCCATTGGAAACTGTGACGTTAAGCAAAAATGACATGTGAGACTAATTTTATCAGAGCCTGATTGACGTAAAGAAGACTTAAGTTTACAAGGCGTATTTCTGGTCAAAAAAAGTTACAAAACTTCTAAACAAAGACCAAAAGACTGTATTTAAATTTTTAAAAAATATTCCCCTTTAAAGTCATAAAAAACTGTTCATATTAAACATTCAAGTAAATGTTAACTATGCAGATATTTAAGAAAAATTAATTAAAAACTAAAACGAGTATTTACTCAGTTATTCCAGCTCAAGACTATGCGTAGGTGGCTGTAGCCTATTCCAGAAACAGGGCCCAAGGCAGGAAGTGGGGAACAGGATACCATTCCATTGCAGAACACACTCACATACACCCATATTCACTCAGAATGAACTGTTTAGACATGCTAATTCACCTAACATGCACAACTTTGGAGTATGGGACGAAACCTGACTACCTGGAGAAAACCCTCACGGACAAGGGGAGAATATACAAAATCCACACAGCCAGTGTTCCTGGCTGAAAATTGAGGAATTTTTCCCCCATTAAAGTTATAACAAAACAACGTTGAACACAACAATATCATTCAAGGACTTTCTGTACAGCAGTTGAGAAAGAAGGAATCTTCTTTGTTGCTCTGCTTTCATCAGAATTACTTGCATGGATTACCACATGGATTTAGGAAATCAGGCATACCTCAACAATCACAACTCTCCAGGCATTTACTGTAGACACACCTCAGAGGGACCTTCAGCCTGAAGGCATGCTATAAAACATAAAGCAGGGTCTAAAACTGATCTCATTTCCTCTATTCTACAACATCTAGTCTATTGGGGAAAACCCCACCCCCAATATTCAATGTTGGTTCTTTTCTATTTCCCTAAGCATCAGCTAGTCTGAGAAATAAAGGGAAAGAGTACAAGAGAGAGAAATTTTAAAGCTGGACATCCGGGGGAGACATCATGTGTTGGCAGGTTCTGTGATGCTTCCTGAGCCATAAAACCAGGCATTTTTTATTAGTGATTTTCAAAAGGGGAGGGAGTGTATGAATAGGGTGTGGGTCACAGAGATCATATGCTTCACAAGGTAATAAAATATCACAAAGCAAATGGAGGCACGCATTGTCATTGAAAACATCTTATCAGGAGACAGGGTTTGAGAGCAGACATCCTGTCTGACCAAAATTTATTAGGCAGGAATTTCCTCAACCTAATAAGCCTGGGAGCACTACAGGAGACCGGGGCTTATTTCATCCCTTCAGCTTGGACCATAAAAGAAAGCCACACCCAAAGGGGCCATTTCAGAGGCCTACCCTCAGGAGCCATTCTCTTTCTCAGGGATGTTCCTTGCTGAGAAAAAGAATTCAGCAATATTTCTCCTATTTGCTTTTGAAAGAAGAGAAATGTGGCACTGTTCCACCCCACTCACTGGCAGTCAGAGTTTAAGGTTATCTCTCTTGTTCCCTGAAGATTGCTGTTATCTTGTTCTTTTTTCAAGGTGTGCAGATTTCATATTGTTCAAATACACATGCTCTACAAACAATTTGTGCAGTTAACACAATCATCACAGGGTCCTGAGGCAACATACATCCTCCTTAGCTTATGAAGATGATGGGATTAAGAGATTAAAGTAAAGACAGGCATAGGAAATCACAAGGGTATTGATTGGGGAAGTGATAAGTGTCCATGAAATCTCCACAATTTATGTTCAGAGATTGCAGTAAAGACAGGCATAAGAAATTATAAAAGTATTAATCTGGGGAACTAATAAATGTCCATGAAATCTTCACAATTTATGTTCTTCTGCCATGGCTTCAGTCGGTCCTTCCGTTTGGGGTTCCTGACTTCCCGCAACACTAGTCAGCTCTTTATATTATAAAGTTAAGTTTCTAATAACTCAAATTTGATCCTGTCATCTTTTATGTTTAAGATATTTTACTTCGTACACTAATTTCATAATAAAAATCAAAATCTATATAATTACTTCTAAGACTTTTTCTTTTCTTTTCTTTTCTTTATTTTTTTGAGACAGAGTCTTGCACTGTTGCCCAGGCTGGAGTGCAATGGCGTGATCTTGGTTCACCACAACCTCTGCCTCTCGAATTCAAGCGATTCTCCTGCCTCAGCCTCCCTAGTAGCTGGGATTACAGGTGCCCACCACCATACCTGGCTAATTTTTTGTGTTTTTAGTAGTGACAGGGTTTCACTAGGTTGGATAGGCTGGTCTCAAACTCCTGACCTTGTGATCCTCCCGCCTTGGCCTCCCAAAGTGCTGGGATTACAGGCATGAGCCACCATGCCCGGCTACTTCTAAGGGTTTTTCTAATCAGATCCCTATTCATAATTCTAGCATCATTTTTCAATAATTGTCCTTCCTGAACTTTGTACCTCTGCCAGATTCAGTGACTGTTAGTCTTCTGACACCCCTTGGCCTCTCACTTGGGATTTTTGTGTATGACGTTTACATCAGTTTTCTAATCAAAGTTCTTCATGGCTTGACCCTCTTTATTTTTCCAGATTCAAATGTGACATTAATTCTCACAAATCCTTTCCTGAAACCTATGTTTAATGAAAACCCTGCTACCAATATTCATGGACCGTAATTCTGTTGATGAGGAGTGTTCATAAAATAGCTATTTATTAATTTTTATCTTTTTAAGAAGGTATATTGGCATTTAAACATTTTTAGAATATTACTATTTTTACTAATGGAGTTATCTTAGGATTTCTTAAATGATAGCTTTTAGTTATGCATGTGTTAGGCATGTAGACTAGACTGATAAGCATTTGAGTAAGGTTTGTATTAGATTCCTTTCTGATTAGGTAAATGCCTGTCCCAAGGGAGTTGTTACAAATTGTGAGTATCACACTTGAGAGCATCCACGGTTCTGTAGAAAGGGTGTAATGGGATATTTGTTGCATAATATAAACATACACTTTTCTTTTCCTCATTTTAGAGAACTTTATGATTACCGGGATGGGATAGTGCAATCTGCATAAAGTTTAAGGAATCCGCTGGGTAGAAATGTTTCAAGGCGTCTATCTTTAGTCTTTTGGGATTCAGTTTTAGTAGAATACTTCCGGTGGATTGAAATGACCTGGAGAAGTAAACATGACAAAAACCACCTTAAAAAAGAAAGAAATCTGGAATGGTGTCGTAAAAGAGAGCAAAGGCCAGCCACTCTGACACTATATGCCATGAAGAACATGATTGAACATGTCAACATGCAAAAGCTAGAGAGTTGTGTGACTAAATTAAGATACCATGGAAGCTCAGGTCAATTTGATCAAAGCGCAAAAAGCAGCCAATGGCTCTTACAGAATCCTTCAAACGTAAATTCCCACATATGAATATTTAATATTTTGTTTAAGTGAAATGAGAGAAATCAGAATTGATTCTTTACACATGCCAGATAGAAATAATCAGTCAGGTATGAAGGACTACTTAAGTTTTCAGTCTCTGCTTCGAGTGATAGCAACATCAGCTACATTCCTCTTTTTTGGATCATCAAGGGAACTCAGCTTTGGTTCCAGCAACATGGTAGAACAAACTAGCTGGTGTGCATCAGCCCCTAATTTCTAGACTTTCCCATTGGGGAAATAAGTCTGACGTCTTTACCTCACCTTAACAGAAGCCTGAAAAGGATTGTTTAATAAATAATTTAAAAATATATGTTCTATTTACTTTTCTCTGCCACAGGCGACCAGGGACCATCTTTGTTTTGTTAGTTTTTACATCTTTGTTACCTAGACAGAGTCTGGCCCAGAGCAGACACTGACTATATATCTGTGGAAATAATAAAAGAATAAAACAACATATATTCTAGAATCTAAAATGGCCTTAAATTGTTTTAAGATGACTATAATTAAATCGTAACTTTGATAAAAACAAAAATTCATTACTACTACATAAAATATATTTATAAATTATAAAAATATACTCATTTTAGAAAAATCAAAAATATGTACATTGATAATTAAGAAGATATGCTATCTGGCTAAAATAAAAATTCCAAATATGTAGAATAAATGAAACTAAAATGCAAATCTTACAACTTTCGTTCCAGATCTGAAAATATCCCTCAATTATAAATTTTATAAATGTTGAAAATTTGAAGCTTGTATATTTTATATATTATGAAGCTTGTATATTTCTCTAGATAGATAGAAGTGTAACTATAGTCTTTCTTGGTTAAGTAATTTCTGAATTCCCCTAATGTTTTGTTGAAGAGACAGATTCATTATTACAAAGATTTTAGCTTAAATATGAAAATTAGCTGGATGTGGTGGCATGCGCCTGTACTCCCAGCACTTTGGGAGGCCAAGGTGGGGCAGATCACGAGGTGAGGAGATCAAGACCATCCTGGCTAACATGATGAAACCCTGTCTCTACTAAAAAAAAAAAAAAATTTCCGGGTGTGGTGGCATGCACTTGTAGTTCTAGCTACTCAGGAGACTGAGGCAGGAGAATGGCGTGAATCCCAGAGGCGGAGGTTGTAGTGAGACAAGATCGCCAGCATGGGTAACAGAGTGAGACTCCATCTCAAAAAAAAAAAAAAAAAAAAAAAGTTTTAAATATTTAAAAAGCATACATAAATCCAGAGATATATAACCTTAGTAAAAACAATTAGTAATTATATCAGGAATATTGTTCAAATTATTTCCAATAATCTGCTGAGCAAAAATTATAATTTATTTGTGTTCAAATATATTAAAACTACCATTTATGCTTTTTGACTACAGTATCATTCTTAAAATGGACTTTCTGCTATAACTATTAATAAAAGCTAGGTTTTAAATATTCTATAAATATTTACCAAAAGATTTCCCTAATATATATTTTTACTTTGTGAATAACAAATATTCAAATCATCTACGTCTCATTTTGGTATATATTGAAAGGTATGGATATTCCTTTTATTTTACCTAAGGCTGATGAAGCTATTTATAAACTAAAGAATTTCTTCTATATTCAGTATATTGTGTTCATGCTATTCTACATATTTTCCAATATCCATATAAGTTGTCTGAACTTTTTCTTGGTTAAAGTCCTTCTTTTTTCTCACAAAGATCGTGTTTTTTAAATTATTATAACTTTGTCATATGTTATAGTATTTATAGGGCAGGGTCCATTATTGACCATGTTTCACAAAATAATCTACAAAGTAATGCAACTGAAATTTATCAGTGTGATTTATACATGGGAATTAGAATTTACAACGTATATTCTGAAAGTCACTTGACAATTTTTTTAAAGAAGAGCTATTTAGGAGCTAGCTAATGCAACCATTCTTAATTGGTACAAAAACTTGTATTTATTGCTCACTGCTCTAATATTTTCATTTTGTACATTACAACTTCCATGTTTAGTAGTCTGTGGATGAACACTGAGGCCTCTGATCCATTATCTAAATCTGCTCTTTCCAAAGATAAATTACAACCTTCGAACATGCCCTGACAAACTGGCCTATACCTGCCCTCACTGCTAAATCCTAATTTTGCAAACCTTTCAGGACTTTGAGCTTTTCTGCTTGAGTAGTCAATTGATATATTTAAGTTTTACCTTTGTATGTCTTCAAATCTTTATTCCCATCCAAAAGGTATAGATCTTTAAATTTTGCTGACAAAGTAATAGAAATTGGTATAAATTCAAATATTTATCTCACCACAAAGCCCACATGCATTGTGTTATGTTGGACTGTTTTAACCTGAAGGCAGAATTCAGATTTTACAGCTAACTGCAGCTGTTGGCCAATCATATAAAATTTAGTCAATAAATGCTTTGCCCAAATCTGATTTGATTCTCTGTTTCATATTTAAATTTGCATATTAATAAAAGCTAGGTTTTAAATATTGTTAAAAATGTTATAATTTCTTTTGTTTCTTCAGGATCTCTCAAAATCTAGATATTGCCTGAAATCAGTATATGGTGACTTAGTACAACACATCCACATTCTCTCTCTCTCTCTCTCTCACACCCACATTTCTACTATGTTTCAGTTTTTTTAAATCCTGATGTTGAGAATCTGTATAGTCACAGATAAACCAGTATAGTTACACCCATTACTGATACCACACTCGACAGAATGAGACTCATCAAATAGCATATTCATTAAAAGATAAGCATCATCTATTACCATACTAGTCATTCCAGGGGAAACACAGTTAATAATGGTTCCTGTACTCAAATTATTTTAAATGTAGTTAGACAAAGAGAATACATACTGTATATTACTACAGTTATACCTAATGGAAAATGACGGGGCTGGCTGGGCTGTTGATATAGTAAGGCCATTGGTCTAAACCCTATCTCTTGAGGGACAGGGGAAATGTGCTATATTGTTAGGGGTTGTCATAGGGACAAGAAAGGGGACATATTGAAGAGAGAAACAGAGATGCTATATAACTGTTGGTGTATATACTGTTCTGGACAGCAAAATATTGACTGACCCAAAATGCCAATGTATTCCCAGGGAGAAATAATATAGTCTATACTACATTTTAAACAATTTATTTATAGTATTTTTTGTCATTTGGAATATATACATGAATTACATATAACATACTAAGGTATTTTTCCTTCAAAATAAAACTTATGAAAATTGGCTTGAGAAATTTTATTTCAGGGAAAAAAATTATACAAAAGAAGTATCCTTTATATATCCAAAATAAAAGAGACAACAAAAACTACAGAATGTTACTGCTCTTCTGAGAAGGACAAAAGAGAACAAGATGGGGAAAATATCATCCGTATCAAATTTTTAAAATTGTCTTCAGTGAATTTCACTTGCCTTTTTACACATTCTGATTGAGTCCTCTCATCACCTTTGGGTAACTCTGGAGTGTATATATCAATGTCTTTACTTCAAGTGGAAAACCAGGTAAGCATCTAATGAAATTGAGCCTGGGTTTTCGGACTGGGGCTACTGCCTCAGTTTGGATTGTGTGATGCGTGGTATGATCATTGTTTTTAGTAGTGAAGAGTTGAACTTATCTGACTCTTAAAGTATAACATATCATTATTCCTGACTCGCTGCTGCAAATGGACATATAGATAGCACTCAGGTTCATAGAAATGGCTAGATATGCAAAAGAAACTATGCAAGCTACCTAAATGAATAAATCTAGGCCTTCATTTTAAATATAACTGAGCAACAGTTACCAGATTTTTAGAAAAATCAGTAGGAAAAAAAAAATCTTTACCTAGAAAGAATAAATCAATTCTAAAAGAAGCATAGGTAATTCAGAAAAAGGTTTACAACTTAAAAAATAAAATAAGAAAGAAGCAAACAAAAAATTTTAATTAACAAATTTAGGGATATATGAAGAGATAATATATGTACCCAACTTTGACAAACATTTATGAGGAAAGAACAATTAGTAGAACAATAAAACATTCATGAAAATTAAAAATATAATTGTTCTTATGAGAAAAATATATGGAGGCTATCTCTGAGAATTAAGACCAAAATGTAAGCAAATACCTAAGAGATGTATCAGTTTCCAATCAGAGGAGATACAAAAGACTAGTAGACATTCTAGAATAAGACAACAAACAAGGAAGAAAGATATAATCAATGAACTAGTGAAGTAAGTTTTCTCAAAGTTGAAGTAAGCTTTGAGTTTGTCTTTACCTTTGGTTTTTGAAAAAAATAACTTTCAGCTAGGCATAGTGAGTCACGCCTGTAATCCCAGCACTTTGGGATGCCAAGGTGTGTAGATTGCTGGTCTCGACCAGGAGTTCGAGACCAGCCTGGACAACATGACAAAATCCTGTCTCTACAAAAAAATACAAAAGTTAACTAGGCATGGTGTAATACACCTGTAGTCCCAGCTACCTGGGAGACTGAGGTGGTAGAATCACCTGAGCCCAGGAGGTCAAGGCTGTGGTGAGCCATGAGCATGCCATTGCACTCCAGCCTAAGCAACAGAGTGAGATCCTGTCTCAAAAAAAAAAAAAAAAAAAAAAAAAAAAAAAAAAAAAAAAAAAAAAATTCAAGTAAGCCACAGCAAAACAAAAAATGTATCAGTAATCTAAGAAGAAATCTATAAAGAATTTAATAGGATTCACGAAAATACTATTCATCTATTAAACTAAAATGAAGATAAATGTGTGGCCTTGAAGTGAGAACATATAAAATTCAATAAGTTGTGTAACCCCAAATGGAAAGGTTTTAGTGATATGGTAACTATGGCATATGTTTTATCTGTCAAAATAAAATAAATTTTTTTAAAAATTGAAAAATAATGAATTATTCAAATATGAAATCAATTAAAACATGAGATTATTTTTGCATTTTAAGCAAACCCAAATGTAAATATGGCATGTGTTTTATTCTTTGATGGATACCTGTAATATGTTAGGTACTCAATACGTATTTGGTAGAGTACTTAAGTAATTAATGGAATGGAAAGAGCAACAATTCATTTGACTTTGGTGCAAGTAATGCATGAATTCAATGTGAAGTATAAATACAATGGAACATATTTTACAGAGGAAGACTTTATTATTCTACAGATGCAACTACTCTAGTATTCACTGGTTTTGCTGTGATCATATTTGCATTACTAAAATACTGTAGATGATGTGTATTCTTAGACTTTTAGTTTTTATACAATAATCCATAGACAAAACATAAAGCATTTGATTATAATTGTAGAGTTGATTGTAAATGTTTTCAATCTCTTGATTATGTAAGTGTAAAAGTATGGAGATTAAAAATAGTATTAGTGAACCCATAGCTGCTCTTTACCTTAATGTAAACTTAGTGTATACTAGCCTGATGTTCAGAAGTAGAGAGAAAGTAGAAGAGGAAGAATGTAAAAAGATGACAGTTTTCTTTCTCATATATTGAAGTGTCAAACAATAGAGTATATAGTAAATAGGTCATGAAATAAAGGTATCCACATATTATAAGATGTACGAAGTTATGTAAGTTTTCTACTGCTGCCGTAACAAATGAACACAAATTTAGGAGCTTAAAGCAACATAAATTTGTTAGTTTATGGTTCTCTAGGGCAGAAGTCCATTACAGGTTTCATGGGCCTAACATCAGGATTGGCAGGGTTACATTCCCTTCTGGAGCCTCCAGGGAAGAATTGATTTTCTTGCTCATGCAGATTGATGGCAGAACTCCTTACTGTTTATTGGAGGTCACTATTTTCTTGGTGTCAAGTTCTAAAAGCTGCTGCGTACCTTGGTCTTGAGTTCTTTTCATTTTCAAACCCAGTAATGGTGGGTTGATTTCCTCTCATGCTTCAAATTTCCCTTGCCTCTTGTTCAGTTTCATGTTTCAGACTGAAGTTTTCTGCCTTTCCAAAAGCTATGTGATCACATTAGAGCCTCCTAGGTTATCCAGGGGATACCCTTTATTTTATGGTTGAAAATCTTTTTTTTTTTTTTTTTTTTTTGAGACAAAGTCTCTCACTCTGTCATCCAGGTTGGAGTGCAGTGGTGCGATCTCAGCTCACTGCAACTTCCGCCCCCCAGGATCAAGTGATTCTCCTGTCTCAGCCTTCTGAGTAGCTACTACCACAGGCAATCACCACGCCCAGCTAATTTTTATATTTTTTAGTAGAGACAGCATTTGGCCATGTTGGCCAGGCTGGTCTTAAACTCTTGACCTCAAGTGATCTGCCTGCCTTGGCCTCCCAAACTGCTGGGATTATATGTATGAGCCACCGTGCCGAGCCAGTACAAAATCTTAATTCTATCTGTAAAGTCCTCCTTATTATGTATTTTAACTTATAGAGGCAAAATGCCAGGGGTTAATATAAGAATATATTTGGTTGTCCCACATGAGACTTCAATTCAGGAAAGAGTAGCATAATTAAGCACATGCTACAAATAATTGATATTTTTAAATTAGGAAATTGGCATAAGTATCTACCTCATTAGAGGAAGCATTAATGATGGTTCCAGCATGAGTGCCTAGCATCCAGTGTAAATGCCAAACCACAGTACCCAGGTGTGTTTGGCTAGAATAGTTCAGGTTTCTGGCAACAGCATAGTCCCTCTGAATAACAGCCAATTACTCAACCATTGCTATGTAGATTTGTTTTAAAAAACAGATCCCTAGATCTCATTCATCACTCTCTCTTGGGTTTTGGGGTTTGTTGAGGTATGTCTGTTTTGGGAAGGGTGATCAATCTAGTATCTTAATTCTCAACATATTTCTAAATATCCGGAGTCAAGAAACAGCAGTAGTCTGGGCATGCGCTTCTCCTAATGATTGGCAGAAATGCAAATAGGCTAACAGAAATGTGCCTTGCCTCTTAAAGCCCTTAAGAGCTTCTTCTGCTCCTATACTGTTGGGCATGTATGATCGTCACATAATGTTCTTTAATAAAATTATTTTCTGTGAGTTTGTGGATTTGTTTTCTTTTTTTTTGTTTTCATTTTTGTTTGTTTGTTTTAACTGAGAACCTTAAACGATACAGAGAACACCACCTTTTGTGGCTGAAAGAATTTTCACTGGATGATTTTGGAAAAAACTATAGACATTTCTTATTGACTATTCCATTGTAACAAAAGTAAACCACAGAAGACACTGCTCAGACACTAAGAAAGAGGCAGCCCAAAGCTATGGGTTTTAAAGTATGATCTTAGCATCTCCTGTCTCAGAATATAATGTGCTATTTATTTTCAGAAAAGTACACCCCTTTGCTCCACTAGATATCTACTCAATAAGAATATAGGATTACTATGTGTGAGAATCTGATTTTAAATTAATTTCCTGATGATTCTCTGTGCCTCTTACTGTTCCACAACTAGTATGTATTTGATTCAATTACAGTCATTACTTTCTCTTCATAAAGGCAATTGGTTTCTGATTTTCTAATGAAAACTCTGTTAAACCTAAACTGTACTTCCTTCTTCAGTCAGAGTAAATTACACTGTTTTCTATCATTTTAAAGCTTTAAAGGCATATTTATATATTTGATCTCATTTTCTCTTCTCACAGTACACTCCCTGTATTAGGCAGAAAAAATAATAGTGAATGTAAGTCTTCCCACTCTTAATATCTCGCGACTAGATATTAAGGCTCAAGCACTTTATAAAAAAATGGCAATTCCTAAAGTGTGCTTCAAAACACAGCAGTGAATTCCCAATTTTAAAATTATCTTATAATTTTTGCTTTGACAATTGCTGTTGTCATAGAGGTTACACACATTTAATTTATTTCAGCTTGCAGAATGTGATATATAATGGAAAAATGATTACCTCTTTTTTAAGATTATCTTCAAAACACTGAGATGCTGTAGTGGTTAGGAACACAGTCAAGGGATGAAAGACCTAGCTACTTCACTTGCTAGCTGTATTGTTAGGAGGATTTTATTTAATTTTTAAGGTTTATTTTTCTTAATCAAAGGAGGTTAAAATAGCTGCTATATAACCATTAAAAAAATTACATGAGATCATCTTGTAAAACTTTTAGCATGTATCCCAACCCATCAACTATTATTCCTGTCACTACAGTATTTTTGTTGTTGTTAATGGCATAATATAGCCAATTAACCTAAAGCAAATTTTGAAACTAAAAAATTAGTTAAAATCTAAGTATCTGAATTCAGGCTTGTGCTTCAGTCTAGATTTCAAAGGTAGTGTAGCATATTAATATTGTGGATCCTAGAGTCATGCTCAATTCATGATTTTTTTAATTACAAGATGATTGAGTGGGAGGGTACTTAATCTCTATGCCTCAGTTTCTGCATCTGTAAAACTAGGGTGATAATAACAGAAATTAATTCATAAACTTGTCAGATTTCAACAAATTAATCCATATAAAATGCTTAAGAACACATTTGAATTCCGCTGACATTCATGTCAAGGTAGCTCTTATAGATATTTTTGTACAAAAGCAAACTAATTTACTTTAGTGTGATGTCCAAATTTGGCATTAGATATAATGCTGTAGTTTTGCTCTTCAGGCATGGGAAATATGAGAAAGTAGATTGCAGTGCAATAAATAAATCCTTATTAAATGTCTTTGATGTCTTTGAACACAAGTGAATTTCAACACTGTTAAATATGACAAAAACATTTTAAACACCCTATTATGTTTATGATTCATGAACCATGTAAGAGCAATGATAATATGACTACACTTTTACTTTGCATTTGCACAGACCTTTAAATTTAGAAAGTTTACTCATATACAGCATTGTATTTACTACTTACAAAAAATATGTGAAATATATAACATTAAACTAGTTTACTGATGAGGGAACTAAAGCTAAGAAAGATTAAATAGGCTGGGCGTGGTGGCTCACACCTATAAATCCCAGGGCTTTAGGAGGCTGAGGTGGGTGGATCACTTGAGGTCAGGAGTTTGAGACCAGCCTGGCCAACGTGGTGAAAGCCTGTGTCAACTGAAAATACAAAAATTAGCCAGGCATGATGGCACATGCCCATAACCACAGCTACTTGGGAGGCTGGGACATAAGAATACCTTGAACCTGGGAGCGGGAGGTTGCAGTGAGCAGAGATCACACCACTGCACTCCAGCCTGGGTGACAGAGCAGGACTCTGTCTCAAAAAAAAAAAAGAAAAGAAAGATTAAATAATTTGATGAAGGTTAAACAAACAATAAGTAGAGGAGCTTGAATATAAAATCAGATCTTCAGATTCTCAGAATACTTCTTGTAACTTTAATATTAAAGAAAATAGTATTTAGGAAAAAGTGTCACCTCAGTTTTTATGACAGGAGTAAGATTTTTTAAAGCATCTAAAAATGCTGACTTTATATAAGCCAAACAAAAAATCCGTAACTAACAAACAAAGGCCACACAATGTCTCCAGAAGAAATATACCATTTCTTCTTCTTCTCCTCCTCCTTCTCCTTCTTTTCCCTCTCCCTCTCCTTCTTCTTCTCCTCCTTCTCCTTCTCCTTGTGCTTCTTCCTTCTTTCTGCCTTTTTTTTTCTTAACGGGGGAAACCTTGGCCAGGCACAGTGGCTCAGGCCTGTAATCCCAGCACTTTGGGAGGCCGAGGCGGATGGATCACAAGGTCAGGAAATCGAGACCATCCTGGCTAACATGGTGAAACCTTGTCTCTACTAAAAATACAAAAAAATTAGCCTGACATAGTGGCGGGTACCTGTAGTCCCAGCTACTCAGGAGGCTGAGGCAGGAGAATGGCGTGAACCCGGGAGGCAGAGCTTGCAGTGAGCCGAAATCGCGCCACTGAACTCCAGCCTGGGCGACAGAGCGAGACTCCGTCTCAAAAAGCAAACAAACAAACAACAACAACAACACTCAGAAACAAAGCAACTAGTCACATTTATTGTTGGCTTCACATTTAAAATGAAACTGCTCTCTGAAGTAATCATGTGCCATGTCTACGTGTGTGTGCCTCTCTTCTAAATGTATATAAAATAAATTGTATATTATATATATATATATATATTTTTTTTTTTTCCTCCAGAGGAGGTCAAACTACAACCAACATATGGTGAAATTAATCAAGCATCTCATTTATTTTGTCTGATTGGATTTTAATGGAGCTGATAATCTAGTTTGACAACTTCCTGAATTATTGTCAGGTATATTGAACAATTTCTTCTCATTATGTATGACAGCTAGTTAAGTGCTGTAAATTATGGAGCACTGCAGGACTTGGATATGTTATAAAAGCCAAGAGATAAGCATTAGAGGAGAGGGAGTAACGCTGTTCTTAGATGACCTTTGTATAGTATTTCACAAAAAGCCTTCAAGCAATTCTAGACAGCATCTTTTATTCTAGTTCAAAGAACAACATTCACTTGAATAAGAAACAATTGAGGGTCAGGCCTGGGGGATCATGCCTGTAATCCCAACACTTTGGGAGGCCAAAGTCAAGACCAACCTGAGCAACACAGTGATAACTTGTCTGTTTTATTTTTTAAAGAAACAATTATGTGTGCATATATAGGTATGTATTTACATTTATCTATTTTATAATATATTTTGCTGCAATTTTATTACTCAAATATTTTCCAAATTAAAGATCTAGTTTCTAGCAATCTTACTCAACTATTCCAGTCACAAATTTATTAATACCATAAATATTTGTTGATTACTGGCCTGGCAAATTGTAGTATTTAATATATGATGGTAGCATATTTTTACGTTTTATTGTTAAAGAGAAAAGTCAACTGATTAAGTATTATCCTAAAGTAGTTTATAAGCTCAAGTATTTTATTGTGATAATCACATAAATCTATTTTAAAAATTGGTTAAAATACACATAATGATTGTAATTTGTAATGTGTGGCAATAAAGTAATAAATGCTTATTAAAGGATAATTAGGGACAAAATCAATGTAACATTTTCTTCAATAATATCACTAACCAGAAATAATGGCTATTTTGGTGGTTTTCAAACATTCCATAACAGTTGCCTCACACGGATAAGATAATGCTTTATATACTTTCATGTATCATTATGTCTTAGCTTTTGACTTAATATTGTATTGTAGATTTTTTGTGTCATTAAAAAATTACTCATTATAGTGTTGGAAAATTAAGTAATATTGACTTCCAGTCTTATATCTGGCATATAGAGAACTTCGAAGTTATCAATTCTGTCCTTGAAAAGAGAAGAGGCAGGACAAACTGAAAATCAATTATTTTTCATTGACTTGTCGAAAAACTGAGGTTGCAGGGCAAACTGTTCTCTTGAAATCTGTAATGACAGATTTAGCCAGAGACACAGCCAGGTGTACTTACCTAGACCAGGATCCTCTGGAGTCATAAACTGATAGGAACATGTAATGATAATTTGGACTAATTCCTGTAGGCTGAAGGTAGGCTATTATGTGAGTGAGAAATTGTTGGTTGCACTCACATTTTTATCCTTACCATCAAGTAACTGTGCCTAGTTCTCACAATGAAGATCCCCAAAATGTCCCCTTTTTATCCTGACAGTGGAAGGGGAGGGTAATTATTTTGAAATAGGCCTGAAGACTTCTTTGTGGCAAAGACAAATGTTCCACGGACAGATTTGTCAGAGCATTAACCTATTTAGGGGAAGGGCATTCCTTCAACTCTAACCCCATTGTCTTCTAACCTTTCCACCTCACCAAATTGAAGGAAAAACTCATATGCAACTTTGCTGAGGGCTTCAAGAAAAAGGACTGAGAATGTTGCCGCAGGGAAAAATGGAAAGAGGAAGGTGATGAGGAAAAGTAAAACCACTGGATAAACATATGTGCATGTGAAAAACATGTGAATGAGACACATGCTCACTAAAACATTGAAATTTTAGGGAAAGACGATTAAAAACCCTCCCCTTGCCCTGTACTTCAGTATCACAACAACAGGACTCCAGTATATAAAAGTTGATTTTACTGAAAGAGCTGTCTGGGGAAGATTAATTAGGGAAGCCCAAAGTCAAGAGGGAAAACAGAAAAAGGCCACGAGAGGGAATGGAAGACCTGCTACCCACAGATAACACCAATATTAAACATTGTCTAACATGATATGCTTAGGGTGTTTGTTTATTTTTTGCTTTGTTTGTTGGTATTTATCTGTTTTGATGTTCTCTGAGCTTAATGGCTCTGAAATAGTTTGGGGTATGTCATTAATTTTAAAAATTCTTGCCCAATATTACTGCAAACACATCATATTTACCTGTTTATCTTTTCTTCTTTTTTCTCATTCTGTATTCTTGTTATACAGAAATTGTCCTACAGTTCTTGGATTTTTTTTTTTTCATTGATTTCAGTTCAGAAAGTTTTATTGACCTGTTCTCAAGCTCAATGATTCATTTCTCAGTCTTGTCAAGTCTACTGATGAGCCCATAAAATAATTCTTATTTTCTATTACACTATTTTTGATTTCTTTTTTTTCAGTTGTTTGTTTTGAGACAGGGTCTTACTCTGTTGCCCAGGCTGGAGTGTAGTGGTGCAATCTTGGCTCACTGCAGCCTCCACCTCCCAGGTTCAAGCAATTCTCCCAACTCAGCCTCCCGAGTAGCTGGGACTGCAGATGCATGCCACCACACCTTACTAATTTTTGTATTTTTTTTTTTAGAGATGGGGTTTCACCACGTTGGCCAGGCTGGTCTCAAACTCTAGACCTCAAGTAATCCATCCATCTCAGCCTCCCAAAGTGCTGGGATTATAGGCATGAGCCACCGTGACCGGCTACAATGTTTTTGATTTCTAATATTTCCTTTGAATTTTTTCAATAGTTTCCATTCTTTCTGATTACACTACCCACTTGTTTTTGCATATTGTGTACTTTTTTATTAGAACTTTTAACACATTAGTCATAGTTATTTAACATTTCCTACTTGATACTTCCGATATACTTTCCCTATCTCCATCAGGATGTGACACTTGTTTGTCTTTTCATATTATGTTATCTTCTAGAATGACATCAATTTTTATAAGAGATGGATATGCTATATTGGGTAATAGGAACTGAAGTGAAAAAGCTTTTATTTTGAGGATTTATGTTAATGCAGTTAGGAGTTAGTCTTGGGTATTTGGTTATAGGAGCACAAATGGACTAAGACAGAAAGGAATATAAACTTGATAAAGAAAATCTGCAAAATACCTACAGCTTAAGTCATACCCAATGATGAGAAACAAGACACTCTTCCTCTTAGACTGGGAACAGGGCAATGACCTTCTTTCTGAGGACCCTTGTTCAAAATTATACCATCAGCTACCAAAATGTCTTTTAATAGGTGAATGGATAAACAAATTGTGCTATATCCATTAATGAAATACTATTTGTAATATATAATGAGCTGAGCTACGAACTCATGAAAAGATACAGAGAAACCTTCAATATATACTGTCAAGTGAAAAAAGTCAGTCTTAAAAGGTGCATAATGTATAATTTTATTTACATAACAATCTGAAAAGAGTAAAACTATAGAGGGAGAGTAAATACAAACAGTAGTTGCCAGGGACACGGAGAGGGTGGGCACTGCAGAGGTAAAGCACGCAGAAAATTTTAGGGTAGTAAAACTATTCTGTATAATACTGTAATGTGAATACATGACTCAGTATTTGACAAAAATCATAGAACTTGATAGCACAGAGTGACCTTCAATGAAGATAAGATTTTTTAAAGGTGTAAGGGGTCAGAGGTTCCAGGATGGAATGTGAATAGATCAAAATAATTAAATTGAATTCTAACACGACAAAAGGAATGGTAAATAAGCACTGTACTCTCATTGATAAAGTTATATCTCATGGGGGTACAGGTTAACAAATTTGAAATACACACATACACATTCTGATTGAACAGAGTTTTATTTGGTGGACAGTGGGAGTCAGGTTTCTCATTGTTGGAGTGGAAATTTAGAGATAAGCAGGGAAGTAGGGTGGAATTATTTATGTGGTAATAGATTAGAGTTGGAAACCAGTATCAACTCATGTTTATATATAATATATATACACATATATATTTACTATATGTCTATATATGGGCTAGGATATGCACATAATTTTTCTTGCTCTGTCACTGATACAGGCTACGAGCAAAGACACTCCAACAGCAACAGGTACCAAAAACTACTTCGCAACAAAAATAACCAGGGCTCCATGAAAAATTGGCTGGTTTTAGGACAGGGGAACGAAATAAACAAGATGTGCCTGGAGCATGTTTTAGTACCAGAAGATTAAAAAGTATTAAAAAAACAAACAGCCAAAACTTTACAATGATGAGAGTATGTCAGATGGATACAGGAGCAATGCTGAGCTCCCAATGCCCAAAACTGGAAAAAAAATGAACAACAAATAAAGTAGCACTGAATTATAACATAATTATAAATATACATGAATTGATAATATATAAAAACCATATATGAAATTGAATAAATAAATGGGAGACAATAAGTAAATATTCCATGTGGAAACATTCCAAATAGTTTATATAGACACTTCACCATCAAAAGGGTTTAGCATAACTCCCCACTTCTCAAGTGTGAGATGGACATCATGACTTTTAAAATGTACAATATGAAAAGGGGGAAAGGGAAGATTAATCTTACAGTGGAGAAACCTAAAAAATACTGCCTCAACCTGTTGATCAAGGATAATCTCAACAGTTAAAACTCATGTTGATTGTATGTACCTTTGATATGATATGATGAAAATGGCATTTTATCTCTGTTACATTTCAAAATATTTGATAAGGTGACTGTTAGCATATTTTTATAGCAGCCATATGGCATATATGTACCACATTTTCTTTAGTCTATCATTGATGAACATTTGGGTTGGTTCAAAGTCTTTGTTATTGTAAACAGTGCTGCAGTAAACATACATGTGCATGTGTCTTTATAGTAGAATAATTTATAATCCTTTGGATTTATACCCAGTAATGGGATTGCTGGGTCAAATGGTATTTCTGGTTCTAGGTCCTTGAGGAATTGCCACACTGTCTTCCACAATGGTTGAACTAATTTACATTCTCAGCAACAGTGTAAAAGTGTTCCTGTTTTTCCACATCCTCACCAGCATCTGTTGTTTCCAGAGTTTTTAATGATCACCATTCTAACTGACATGAGATGGTATCTCATTGTGGTTTTGATTTGCATTTCTCTAATGACCAGTGATGATGAGTTTTTTCTCATATGTTTATTGGCCACATAAATGTCTTCTTTTTTTTTTTCTTTTTTGTTTTTGAGACGGAGTCTCACTCTGTTGCCCAGGCTGAAGTGCAGGGGTACGATCTCGGCTCGCTGCAAGTCCTACCTCCCAGGTTCATGCCATTCTCCTGCCTCAGCCTCCCAACTAGCTGGGACTATAGGCACCCATCACCACTTCTGGCTACTTTTTTTGTATTTTTAGTGGAGACAGGGTTTCACCGTGTTAGCCAGGATGGTCTCAATCTCCTGACCTCGTGATCCACATACCTCGGCCTCCCAAACTGCTAGGATTACAGGCATGAGCCACTGTACTGAGCCAAATGTCTTCTTTTGAGAATTGTCTGTTCATATCTTTTGCCCACTTTTTGATAGATTTGTTTGTCTTTTTCTTGTAAATTTGTTTAAGTTCCTTGTAGACTATGGATATTAGACTTTTGGCAGATTGTTAGATTGCAATTTTTTTCCATTCTGTAGGTTTCCCGTTCACTCTGATGCTAATTTCTTTTGCTGCAGAAGCGCTTTAGTTTGATTAGACTCCATTTTTCAATTTTGGCTTTTGTTGCAATTGCTTTTGGTGTTGCCCATGCTTATGTCCTGAACAGGATTGCTTAGTTTTTTTTCTAGGGTTTTTATGGTTTTTGGCTTTACGTTTAAGTCTTTAATCCATCTTGAGTTAATTTTTGTATAAGGCATAAGGAATAGGTTCAGTTTCAGTTTTCTGCATATGGCTAGCCAGTTTTTGCAGCATCATGTATTAATAGGGAATCCTTTCCCCATGGCTTGTTTTTGTCAGGTTTGTTGAAGAACAGATGGTTGTAGATGTGTGGTGTTATTTCTGAGGTCTCTGTTCTGTTCCATTGGTCTATATGTCAGGTTTGGTACTGGTACCATGCTGTTTTGGTTACTGTAGCCTTGTAGTATAGTTTGAAGTCAGGTAGTGTGATGACTCCAGCTTTCTTCTTTTTGCTTAGGGTTGTCTTGGCTATACAGGCTCTTTTTTGGTTCCATATGAAATTTAAAGTACTTTTTTTCTAATTCTGTGAGGAAAGTCAGTGGTAGCTTGATGGGAATAAAATTGAATCTATAAATTACTTTGGGTAGTATGGTCATTTTCACAATATTGATTCTTCCTGTCCATGGAGCATGGAATTTTTTTCCATTTGTTTGTGTCCTCTCTTATTTCCTTGAGCAGTGGTTTGTAGTTCTCCTTGAAGAGGTCCTTCACGACCCTTGTAAGTTGTATTCCTAGGTATTTTATTCTCTTTGTAGCAATTGTGAATGGGAGTTCACTCATGATTTGGCTCTCTACTTGTCTATTGTTGGTATATAGGAATGCTTGTGATTCTTGCACATTAATTTTGCATCCTGAGACTTTGCTGAAGTTGCTTATCAGCTTAAGGAGTTTTAGGGCTGAGACAATGGGGTTTTCTAAATATACAGTCATGTCACCAGGTAACAATCATGTCACCTGGAAGACAATTTGACTTCCTTTCTTCCTATTTGATTACACTTATTTTCTTTTTCTTGCCTGATTGCCCTGGTCAGAGCTGAGGTAGGAGAATCGGTTGAACCCAGGAGGCAGAGGTTGCAGTGAGCCAAGGTTGTTCCGCTGGTCTCCAGCCTGGGCAACAAGAGCAAATCTCAGTCTCAAAAAAAAAGAACTTCCAATACTATGTTGCAGCTTTTGCCCATTCGGTATGATATTGTGATATTGGCTATAGGTTTGTAATAAATCGCTCTTATTATTTTGAGAGATGCTCCATCAATACCTAGTTTATGGAGAGTTTTTAGCAAGAAGGGATGTTGAATTTTATCAAAAGCCTTTTCTGCATCTATTGAGATAATCATGTGATTTTTGTCATTGGTTCTGTTTATGTGATGGATTATGTTTATTGATTTGCCTATGTTGAAATAGCCTTGTATCCCAGGGATAAAGCTGACTTGATCATGCTGGATAAGCTTTTTAATATGCTGCTGGATTCAGTTTGCCAGTATTTCATTGAGGATTTTTACATCAATGTTCATCAGGGATATTGGCCTGAAATTTATGTGTGTGTGTGTGTCTCTGCCAGGCTTTGGTATCAGGATGATGCTGGCATCATAAAATGAGTTGGGGAGGAGTCCCTCCTTTTTCTATTATATGGAATAGTGTCAGAAGAAATGTTACCAGCTCCTGTTTGTACCCCTGGTAGAATTCGGCTGTGGATTTATCTAGTCCTGGGCTTTTATTGGTTGGTAGGCTATTAATTACTGCCTTAACTTCAGAACTTGTTACTGGTGTATTCGGGGTTTGATTTCTTCCTGATTTAGTATTGGAAGGTTACATATGTCCAGAAATTTATCCATTTCTTCTAGATTTTCTAGTTTATTTGTGTAGAGGTGTTTATAGTATTCTCTAATGGTAAGTTGTATTTCTGTGGGATCAGTGATGATCTCCCCCTTATCATTTTTTATTGTGTCTGTTTGAGTCTTCTCTCTCTTCTTCTTTATTAGTCTAACTAGAGGTCTATCTATTTTGTTAATAGTTTCAAAAAAGCCAGTTCCTGTGTTCACTGGTTTTTTGAAGGGTTTTTCATGTCTCTTTCTCCTTCATTTCTGCTCTGATCTTAGTTATTTCTTGTCTTCTGCTAGCTTTTGAATTTGTTTGCTCTTGCTTCTCTAGTTCTTTTCATTGTGATGATAGGGTGTCAATTTTAGATCTTTTCAACTTTCTGATGAGGGCATTTAATGCTATAAATTTCCCTCTAAACACTTCTTTAGCTGTGTCCCAGAGATTCTGATACGTTATCTATTTGTTCTCCTTGGTTTCAAAGAACTTTATTTCTGCCTCATTTGCATTATTTACCTAGTAGTCATTCAGAAGCAGGTTGTTCAATTTCTCTTTTTTTTATTTTTAATTTTTTTTTGAGATGGAGTCTCGCTCTGTCGCCCAGGCTGGAGTGCAGTGGCTTGATCTCAGCTCAGGGCAAGCTCCGCCTCCCGGGTTTACGCCATGCTACTACCTCAGCCTCCTGAGTAGCTGGGACTACAGGCGCCCGCCACCTCGCCCAGCTAGTTTTTGTTTTTGTATTTTTTAGTAGAGACGGGGTTTCACCGTGTTAGCCAGGATGGTCTTGATCTCCTGACCTCGTGATCTGCCCCCTCGGCCTCCCAAAGTGCTGGGACTACAGGCTTGAGCCACCACTCCCTGACAGGTTGTTCAATTTCTATGTAGTTGTCTCGTTTTGAGTTTCTTAATCCTGAGTTCTAATTTGATTGCACTGTGATCTGAAAGCTGGTTTTCATGATTTCCATTGTTTCGCAATACTGAGAAGTGTTTTACTTCCAATTATGTGGTCAATTCAAGTGCAATATATAATCTGTTGATTTGGGTTGGAGAGTTCTGTAGATGTCTATTAGATCCATTTGGCCCAGAGCTGACCTGGTTAGGTCCCAAATATCCTTGTTAATTTTGTGTTTCATTGATCTGTCTGATATTGAGAGTGGGATGCTAAAGTCTCCTACTATTACTGCGTTGTAGCCTACATCTCTTTGTAAGTTTCTAAGAACTTGTTTTGTGAATCTGGGTGCTCCTGTATTGGGTACATATATATATATATATATATATTTGGTATAGCTAGCTCTTCTTGTTGCATTGATCCATTAAACATTCTCTTTCTTGGAAACATAGTAGTTTTATTTATTTATTTATTTATTTATTTATTTATTTATTTATTTATTTAT